>NW_028295576.1:600000-762000 GCF_964341445.2 Mesoplodon mirus
TCTCACTACTTCTTGTTCGTGTTTTTAATTTAATTTTTTTTATTTTTTATTACAGCAAGTGTGATTACAATATTTGGCTTGTTGTAGGTGTGGAAGATGTGGTTCTTTTACACATATACAGATGTCTGTTCTTCCTGGGATCCATTTCCCATGTACGTTATGATAGAATGTTGAGTAGTCCTCTCTTGGTATTCTGTAGGTCTTTGGTGATTATATATGTCACCTGTGTTTGTATATGTCTGTTAACCACGATATCGTAATGAAACCAATCCTCACACCTTTCCATTGGTGAACCATAAGTTTGTTTAATGAATCTGTGATTGCCCTTCTCCGTGGAAGTATCTGCCCTGGTATCCAATTTTAGGTAACACCTATAAGTGATATGATATGATATGTGTCTTTCACTTTCTGACTTACTACAAGTCACGTGATTACTGCTAGACTCATTTACGATGCTGCAAATTGCATTGTGTCCTTTTTTTCCTTGGCTTCTCTTCTGCCTTAGCGAGGTCCATTTTCACCAATGTGATTCCCTGAGGGTTGTGGATTAGCTGACAAGGGCAGCCTTACACTGCCGGCCCGCCCTCCCCAGGTGTGCCTCGTTGAGGTCAATATAAACAGCGCTCCAGGCAGCAAAAGCCCCTGAAGCTGTGCCTGACTCCGTATTCTCTGCCCCGTCAGCAGTCTCGGGGCTGTGCTGGTGGGAGGGAGTGAGGGGCCACAGCTTTGTGGGTGGCCCGGTGTGAGTGGGATTCTGCTGGCCTTTCTGCAGGAGTTGCCAGACAGCCACCTGTAAAGAAGAGGATGTGTCACCCATACCTTCCGCTGGAATTTCTCTCCGGACAGAGGTGAGGAAGGAAAAAAGCAGTGAGGGCCGGGACAGGAGGGGTATCTCAGGCAGGGCAATGGAAAGCTTCTGAAAGAGCGCCAGGGTCCAGGACCACCATGGCTGGCCTGCAGGCACCAAGTTGGCCTGCGTGCTGTCGCTGGTGTGGCTCCACAGTCCTTCCTCTAGGCTTTCAAGCCCTTGTACATATTCAGGTGTTTTACCTGGAAAGGTTGGGAACAGTTCAGCAGCAGCTGGCCTGGGGCTCAGCTCACGTTTACTCACAGATGCCTCGGCACGGTCCCCCAGCTTTTCAATGAGGACGCTCCTTGCGTGGGGGGTGGGTTGCTGGCTGTATGGGAGATGGTTCCCCACCTCTGACCAATTTTAGAATTGTTTACCGCTGGAGCAAGTGCCCAGATAGGGTTTTCCTCTGCAAAACTCGTGAGTTCAGGTTTTTTTTTTCTTTTATTGTTCAAGTTATATTTTATTCCTCTTTTATGTATTTATAGATATAAGCATTGAAATAATTCATTCCTATAAATACATCTGTGTGACAGAAGATCTTTTTTCTGTTTTATTGTTAAATTCTATTTTTTTTTAATTTGAAAGATAATTTTATTTATGTTTTTATACAGCAGGTTTTTATTAGTTATGTATTTTATGCATATACATGTATACAGGTCAATCCCAATCTCCCAACTCATCCCACCACCACCACCCCATGGTTTCCCACACTTGGTGTCCATACGTTTGTTCTCTACCTCTGTGTCTCTATTTCTTCCCTGCAAACCAGTTCATCTGTACCATTTTTTTAGGTTCCACATTTATGCATTAATATACAATATTTGTTTTCCGCTTTCTGACTTACTTCATTCTGTATGACAGTCTCTCGATCCATCGATGTCTCTACAAATGACCCAGTTTCATTCCTTTTTATGGCCGAGTCATATTCCATTTTATATATGTACCACATCTTTATCCATTCATCTGTCTGTGGGCATTTAGGTTGCTTCCATTACCTGGCTATTGTAAATAGTGCTGCAACGAACATTGTGGTGAATGTGCCTTTTTGAAATACGGTTCTCTCTGGGTATATGCCCAGAAGTGGGATTGCTGGATCAGATGGTAATTCTATTTCTAGTTTTTTTAAGGAAACTCCACACTGTTCTCCATAGTGACTGTATCAATTTACATTCCCACCAATTGTGGAAGAGGGCTGCTTTTGTCCACACCCTCCCCAGAATTGGTTGTTTGTAGATTTTCTGATGATTCCGATTCTAACAGGTGTGAGGTGATACCTCATTGTAGTTTTGATTTGCATTTCTCTAATAATTAGTGCTGTTGAGCAGCTTTTCATGTGCGTCTTGGCCATATCTTTGTCTCCTTTGAAGAAACGTCTCTTTAGATCTTCTGCCCATTTTTGTATTGGGTTGTTTGTTTTTTAATATTAAGCTACATGAGCTGTTTATATATATTGGAGATTAAACCTCTGTCCATTGATTCGTTTGCAACGATTTTCGCCCATTCTGAGGGATGCCTTTTTCCATTCCCGTGTTTTTTAACAAAAAAAGGAAAGAAAGGAAAAGAAGCAGAACACTAATGTGCGTAAAATATGCCTTTTGAAACGGTCGTTTTGAAATACGGACGTCCTTTGAATATTTTGGTCGATATGTGACCCCAGGATTTGTTTTCAGGGCAGGTGTCATTTACAGGCCTGCAATGATTTTGAATATCAACTGACCATTAGCACTGGGATTAAAGCTGCTGTTGTGTGAAACGGCCACAAGGTGGCAGCAGTTCTCCCTTACCAAATCTGGTTACTAGGGCAAGAGAGCCTCAGTGGAAATGGTGTTCTAGATTGGAATTTAGAATGGAATGTGCCAGGAGAAATCCCCTCAAGTTTGTCTCACTACTTCTTGTTCGTGTTTTTAATTTAATTTTTTATATTTTTTATTACAGCAAGTTTGATTACAATGTTTGGCTTGTTGTAGGTGTGGAAGATGTGGTTCTGTTACACATATACAGATGTCTGTTCTTCCTGGGATCCTTTTCCCATGTACGTTATGACAGAGTTGAGTAGTCCTCTCTTGGTATTCTGTAGGACTTTGGTGATTATATATGTCACCTGTGTTTGTATATGTGTGTTAACGCCGATATCGTAATGAAACCAATCCTCACACCTTTCCATTGGTGAACCATAAGTTTGTTTAATGAATCTGTGATTGCCCTTCTCCGTGGAAATATCTGCCCTGCTATCCATTTTTAGGTAACACCTATAAGTGATATGATATGATATGTGTCTTTCACTTTCTGACTTACTACAAGTCACGTGATTACTTCTAGACTCATCTACGGGGCTGCAAATGGCATTGTGTCCTTTTTTTCCTTGGCTCCTCTTCTGCCTTAGCGAGGTCCACTTTCAACAATGTGATTCCCTGAGGGTTGTGGATTAGCTGACCTGGGCAGCCTTACCCTGCCGGCCCGCCCTCCCCAGGTGTGCCTCGTTGAGGTCAATATAAACAGAGCTCCAGGCAGCAATAGCCCCTGAAGCTGTGCCTGACTCCATATTCTCTGCCCCATCAGCAGTCTCGGGGCTGTGCTGGTGGGAGGGAGAGAGGTGCCACAGCTTTGTGGGTGGCCCGGTGTGAGTGGGGTTCTGCTGGCCTTTCTGCAGGAGTTGCCAGGCTGCCGCCTGTAAAGAAGAGGATGTGTCACCCATACCTTCCGCTGGAATTTCTCTCCGGACAGAGATGAGGAAGGAAAAAAGCAGTGGGGGCCGGGACAGGAGGGGTATCACAGGCAGGGCAATGGAAAGCTTCTGGAGGAGCGCCCGGGTCCAGGACCACCCTGGCTGGCCTGCAGGCACCAAGTTGGCCTGCGTGCTGTCACTGGTGTGGCTCCACGGTCCTTCCTCTAGGCTTTCAAGCCCTTCTACATATTCAGGTGTTTTACCTGGAAAGGGTGGGAACAGTTCAGCAGTAGCTGGCCTGGGGCTCAGCTCACGTTTACTCACAGATGCCTCGGCACGGTCCCCCAGCTTTGCAATGAGGACGCTCCTTGCGTGGGGTTGGGTTGCTGACTGTATGGGAGATGGTTCCCCACCTCTGACCAATTTCAGAATTCTTTACCGCTGGAGCAATTGTGCCCTGATAGGGTTTTCCTCTGTATAACTCGTGGGTTCAGGTTTTTTTTTTCTTTTATGGTTCAAGTTAGATTTTATTCCTCTTTTATGTATTTATAGATATAAGCATGGAAATAATTCATTCCTATAAATACATCTGTGTGACGGTAAGAACTTTTTTCTGTTTTATTGTTAAATTCTATTTTTTTTAAATTTTAAAATATAATTTTATTTATTTTTTTTATACAGCACGTTATTATTATTTATGTATTTTATGCATATATATGTATTCAGGTCAATGCCAATCTCCCAACTCATCCTACCACCACCACCCCATGGCTTCCCACACTTGTTGTCCATACGTTTGTTCTCTACCTCTGTGTCTCTATTTCTTCCCTGCAAACCAGTTCATCTGTACCATTTTTTAGGCTCCACATATATGCATTTATATACAATATTTGTTTTCCTCTTTCTGACTTACTTCATTCTGTATGACAGTCTCTCGATCCATCGATGTCTCTAAAAATGACCCAGTTTCATTACTTTTTATGGCCGAGTAATATTCCATTTTATATATGTACCACATCTTTATCCATTCATCTGTCTGTGGGCATTTAGGTTGCTTCCATTACCTGGCTATTGTAAATAGTGCTGCAATGACCATTGTGGTGAATGTGCCTTTTTGAAATAAGGTTTTCTCTGGGTATATGCCCAGAAGTGGGATTGCTGGATCAGATGGTAATTCTATTTCTAGTTTTTTTAAGGAAACTCCATACTGTTCTCCATAGTGACTGTATCAAGTTACATTCCCACCAATAGTGGAAGAGGGCTCCTTTTGTCCACACCCTCCCCAGAATTGGTTGTTTGTAGATTTTCTGATGATGCCGATTCTAACAGGTGTGAGGTGATACCTCATTGTAGTTTTGATTTGCATTTCTCTAATAATTAGTGCTGTTGAGCAGCTTTTCATGTGCGTCTTGGCCATCTCTGTGTCTCCTTTGAAGAAACGTCTCTTTAGATCTTCTGCCCATTTTTTTTGGGTTGTTTGTTTTTTTAATATTAAGCTGCATGAGCTGTTTATATATATTGGAGATTACACCTCTGTCCATTGATTCGTTTGCAACGATTTTCGCCCATTCTGAGGGATGCCTTTTTCCATTCCCGTGTTTTTTAACAAAAAAAGGAAAGAAAGGAAAAGAAGCAGAACACTAATGTGCGTAAAATATGCCTTTTGAAACGGTCGTTTTGAAATATGGACGTCCTTTGAATTTTTTGGTCAATATGTGACCCCAGGATTTGTTTTCAGGGCAGGTGTCATTTACAGGCCTGCAATGATTCTGAATATCAACTGACCATTAGCACTGGTATTAAAGCTGCTGTTGTGTGAAACGGCCACAAGGTGACAGCAGTTCTCCCTTACCAAATCTGGTTACTAGGGCAAGAGAGCCTCAGTGGAAGTGGTGTTCTAGATTGGAATTTAGAATGGAATGTGCCAGGAGAAAGCCCCTCAAGTTTGTCTCACTACTTCTTGTTTGTGTTTTTAATTTAATTTTTTATTTTTTATTACAGCAAGTTTGATTACAATGTTTGCCTTGTTGTAGGTGTGGAAGATGTGGTTCTTTTACACATATACAGATGTCTGTTCTTCCTGGGATCCTTTTCCCATGTACGTTATGACAGAATGTTGAGTAGTCCTCTCTTGGTATTCTGTAGGTCTTTGGTGATTATATATGTCACCTGTGTTTGTATATGTTTGTTAACGCCGATATCGTAATGAAACCAATCCTCACACCTTTCCATTGGTGAACCATAAGTTTGTTTAATGAATCTGTGATTGCCCTTCTCCGTGGAAATATCTGCCCTGGTATCCATTTTTAGGTAACACCTATAAGTGATATGATATGATATGTGTCTTTCACTTTCTGACTTACTACAAGTCACGTGATTATTTCTAGACTCATCTACAGTGCTGCAAATGGCACCGTGTCCTTTTTTCCCTTGGCTTCTCTTCTGCCTTAGCGAGGTCCATTTTCACCAATGTGATTTCCTGAGGGTTGTGTATTAGCTGACCTGGGTAGCCTTACCCTGCCGGCCCGCCCTCCCCTGGTGTGCCTCGTCAGGCTATATGCTGACACACCGGTCAGTGCCAGCGTATGGGTCACGAGTAGGCTATGGCTTGGGGGTAAGCTGTAGGGCTGGTGGTGTGTTTCCGTTCCAGACTAGGGTTAGGGTTAGGGAACGGCAAGGCTTAGGGCACAGGTGAGGGTACGGAAACGAGTGAGTGTCCGGCTACGTGCTGACGCACGGGTCAGTGCCAGCGTATGGGCCAGGATTAGGCTACGGCGTAGTGTAAGGTGTAGGGCTGGTGGTGGGTTTCTGTGATGGTCTACGGTTAGGGTTAAGGAACGGCAAGGCTTAGGGCACAGGTGATGGTACGGAAACGTGGGAGGGTCAGGCTAAGTGCTGACGCACGGCTCAGTGCCAGCGTACGGGCCAGGAGTTGGCTACAGCGTAGGGTAGAGTGTAGGGCTGGTGGTGGGTTTCCGTTCGGGGCTAGGGTTAGGATAAGGGAACGGCAAGGCTTAGGGCACAAGTGAGGGTAGAGTAACATGGGAGTGTCAGGCTATGTGCTGAAGCACAGGTCAGTGCCCGCGTACGGGCCAGGAGTAGGCTACTGCTTGGGGGTTAGGTATAGGGCTGGTGGTGTGTTTCCATTCAGGGCTAGGGTTAGGGTTAGGGAACGGCAAGGCTTAGGGCACAGGTGATGGTACGGAAACGTGGGAGGGTCAGGCTACATGCTGACGCATGAGTCAGTGCCAGCGTACGGGCAAGGAGTAGGCTAAGGCTTGGGGGTAAGTTGTAGGGCTGGTGGTTGGTTTTCATTCCGGGCTAGGGTTAGGGTTAGGGAACGGCAAGGCTTAGGGCCCACGTGAGGATACGGAAACGTGGGAAGGTCAGGCTCCGTGCTGACGCACGGGTCAGTGCCAGCGTACGGGACAGGAGTAGGCTATAGGTTGTGGGTAAGTTTTAGGCTGGTGATGGGTTTCTGTTCTGGGCTAGGGTTAGGGTTAGGGAACGGCAAGGCTTAGGGCACAGGTGAGGGTACGGAAACGTGGGAGGGTCAGGCTACCTGCTGAATGCACTGGTCAGTGCCCGCGTATGGGCCAGGGGTAGGCTACGGCGTAAGGTAAGGTGTAGGCTTGGTGGTGGGTTTCCCTTCTGGGCTAGGGTTAGGGTTAGGGAACCGCAAGGCTTAGGGCACACTTGAGGGTACGGAAACGTGGGAGTTTCATTGCTACGTGGTGACGCACGCATCAGTGCCAGCGTACGGGCCAGGAGTAGGCTATGGCTTGGGGGTAAGGTGTAGGGCTGGTGGTGTGTTTCCGTTCCGGGCTATGGTTATAGTTGGGGAACGTCAAGTCTTAGGGCACAGGTGAGGCTCCGGAAACGTGGGACGGTCAGGCTTCGTGCTGACGCACGGGTCTAAGCCAGCGTACGGGGCAGGAGTACTCTACGGCTTGGGGGTAAGGTGTAGGGCTGGTGGTGGGTTTCCGATCCGGGTTAGGTTTAGGGTTAGGGAACGGCAAGGCTTAGGGCACAGGAGAGGGTACGGAAACGTGGGAGGGTCAGGCTACATGCTGACGCACGTGTCAGTGCCAGCGTACGGGCCAGGAATAGGCTATGGCTTGGGGGTAAGCTGTAGTGCTGGTGGTGTGTTTCCGTTCCGGAATAGGGTTAGGGTTAGGGAACGGCAAGGCTTAGGGCACAGGTGAGGGTACGGAAACGTGTGAGGGTCAGGCTACGTGCTGACGCACGAGTCAGTGCCAGCGTACGTGCCAGGAGTAGGCTACGGCGTAGGGTAAGGTTTAGGGCTGCTGGTGGGTTTCTGTTCCTAGCTAGGGTGAGGGTGTGGGAACGACAAGGCTTAGGGCACAGGTGATGGTACGGAAACGTGGGAGGGTGAGGCTATGTGCTGACGCACGGGTCGGTGCCAGCGTACAGGCCAGGAGTAGGCTAAGGCTTGTGGGTAAGGTTTAGGGCTGGTGGAGGGTTTCCGTTCAGGGCTAGGGTTAGGGTTAGGGAACGGCAAGGCTTAGGGCACAGGTGAGGGTACGGTAACATGGGAGGGTCAGGCTACGTGCTGAATCACAGGTCAGTGCCCGCGAACGGGCCAGGTGTAGGCTACGGCATAGGGTAAGGTGTAGGGCTGGTGGTGGGTTTCCGTTCCGGGCTAGGGTTAAGGTTAGGGATCGGCAAATCTTAGGGCACAGGTGTGGGTACGGAAACGTGGGAGGGTCAGGCTATTTGCTGACGCACAGGTCAGTGCCAGCGTACGGGCCAGGAGTAGGCTACGGCGTAGGGTAATGTGTAGGGCTGGTGGTGGTTTTCCGTTCAGGGCTAGGGTTAGGGTTGGGGAACGGCAAGGCTTAGGGCACAGGTGACGATACAGAAACGTGGGAGGGTCAGGCTACGTGCTGACGCATGGGTCAGTGCAAGCGTACCGGCCAGGAGTAGTCTACGGCTTGGGGGTTAGTTGTAGGGCTGCTGGTGGGTTTCCATACGGGGCTAGGGTTAGGGTTAGGGAACGGCAAGTCTTAGGGCAAAGGTGATGGTACGGAAACGTGGGAGGGTCAGGCTACATGCTGATGCACGTGTCAGTGGCAGCGTACGGGCCATAAGTAGGCTGTGGCTTGGAGGTTAGGTGTAGGGCTGGTGGTGGGTTTCCATTCCGTACTAGGGTTAGGGTTAGGCAATGGCAAGGCTTAGGGCACAGGTGAAGGTACGGTAATGTGGGAAGGTCAGGCTACGTGCTGACGGACGGGTCAGTGCCAGCGTTCGGGCCAGGATTAGGCTACGGCATAGGGTAAGGTGTAGGGCTTGTGGTGGGTTTCCGTTCCGGGCTAGGGTTAGGGCTAGGGAACGGCAAGGATTAGGGCCCAGGTGAGGGTATGGAAACATGTGGGGGTTAGACTACATGCGGACGCATGGGTCAGTGCCAGCGTACGGGCCAGGAGTAGGCTACGGCTTAGGGAAAGGTTTAGGGCTGGTTGTGGGTTTCCGTTCCGGGCCAGGGTTAGAGATAGGGAACGGCAAGGCTTAGGGCACAGGTGAGGGTACGGAAACGTGGGCGGGTCAGGCTACGTGCTGACGCACGGGTCAGTGTCCGCGTACGGTCCAGGAGTAGGCTACGGCATACGGTAAGGTGTAGGGCTGGTGGTGGGTTTCCGTTCCGGGCTAGGGTTAGGGTTAGGGAACGGCAAGGATTAGGGCACAGGTGAGGGTACGGAAACGTGGGAGGGTCAGGCTACGTGCTGACACACGGGTCAGTGCCATCGTACCGGCCAGGAGTAGGCTACGGCTTGGGGGTTAGGTGTAGGGCTGGTGGTGGTTTTCCGTTCCGGGCTAGGGTTAGTGTTAGGGAACAGCAAGGCTTAGGGCATAGGTGAGGGTACGGAAACGTGGGAGGGTCAGGCTACGTGCTGACGCACGGGACAGTGTCAGCGTACGGGCCAGGATTAGGCTATGGCTTGGGGGTTAGTTGTAGGGCTTGAGGTGTGTTTCTGTTCCGTACTAGGTTTAGGGTTAGGGAACGGCAAGGCTTAGGGCACAGGTGAGGGTCCGCAAACGTGGGAGGGTCAGGCTACGTGCTCAGTGCCAGCGTAAGGTCCAGGAGTAGCCTAAGGCTTGGGGGTAAGTTGTAGGGCTGGTGGTGGGTTTCCGTTCATGGCTAGGGTTAGGGTTAGGGAATGGCAAGGCTTAGGGCACAGGTGAGGGTACGGAAACGGGGGAGGGTCAGGCTATGTGTCGATGCACGGGTCAGTGACAGCGTACCGGCCAGGAGTAGGCTACGGCTTGGGGGTTAGGTGTAGGGCTGGTGGTGGGTTTCCGTTCCGGGCTAGGGTTAGGGTTAGGGAACGGCAAGGCTTAGGGCACAGGTGAGGGTTTGGAAACGTGGGAGGTTCAGGCTACATGCTGACACACGGGTCAGTGCCAGCGTACGGGCCAGGAGTAGGCTACGGCGTAGGGAAAGGTTTAGGGCTGGTGGTGGGTTTCCGTTCCGGGCTAGGGTTAGGGTTAGGGAACTTCAAGGCTTAGTGCACAGGTGAGGGAACGGAAACGTGGGAGCATCAGGCTACGTGCTTACACATGAGTCAGTGCCAGCGTATGGGCCAGCAGTAGGCTAAAGCGTAGGGTAAGGTATAGGGCTGGTGGTGGGTTTCCGTTCCGGGTTAGGGTTAGGGAACGGCAAGGCTTAGGGCACAGGTGAGTGTACATAAACGTGGCAGGGTCAGGCTACGTGCTGACACACGGGTCAGTGCCAGCATACGGGCCAGGTGTAGGCTACGGCTTGTGGGTAATATTTAGGGCTGGTGGTGGGTTTCCGTTCCATGCTAGGGTTAGGGTTAGGGAACGGCAAGGCTTAGGGCAGAGGTGAGGGTACGGAAACGTGGGAGGGTTAGGCTACATGCTGACACATGGGTCAGTGCCCACGTACGGGCCAGGTGTAGGCTACGGCATAGGGTAAAGTGTAGGGCTGGTGGTGGTTTTCCGTTCTGTGCTAGGGTTAGGGTTAGGGAACGGCAAGGCATAGGGCACAGGTGAGGGTACGGAAACGTGGGAGGGTCAGGCTACGTGCTGACGCACGGGTCAGTGCCAGCATACGGTCCAGGAGTAGGCTACATCTTGGGGGTAACTTGTAGGGCTGGTGGAGGGTTTCCGTTCCG
The DNA here is from genome assembly GCF_964341445.2 of Mesoplodon mirus. NCBI lineage: Eukaryota > Metazoa > Chordata > Mammalia > Artiodactyla > Ziphiidae > Mesoplodon > Mesoplodon mirus. Next base: position 610,676 of record NW_028295576.1, read on the forward strand.
GGCTACGGTTAGGGTAAGGGAACGGCAAGGCTTAGGGCACAGGTGAGGGTACGGAAACGTGGGTGGGTCAGTGTGCATGCTGACGCACGGGTCAGTGCCAGTGTACGGGCCAGGAGTAGGCTACGGCGTAGGGAAAGGTTTAGGGCTGGTGGTGGGTTTCCGTTTCGGGCTAGGGTTAGGGTTAGGGAACGGCAAAGCGTAGGGCACAGGTGAGGGTACGGAAACGTGGGAGGGTCCGGCTACGTGCTGACGCACGTGTCAGTGTCAGCGTACAGGCCAGGAGTAGGCTACGCCATAGGGTAAGGTCTAGGGCTGGTGGTGGGTTTCCGTTCTGGGCTAGGGTTAGGGTTAGGGAACATCAAGGCTTAGGGCACAGGTGAGGGTACGGAAACGTGGGAGGGTCAGGCTACGTGCTTACGCATGGGTCAGTGCCAGCATACGGGACAGCAGTAGGCTACAGCGTAGGGTAAGGTATAGGGCTGGAGTTGGGTATCCGTTCTGTGCTAGGGTTAGGGTTAGGGAACGGCAAGGCATAGGGCACATGTGAGGGTACGGAAACGTGGGAGGGTCAGGCTACATGCTGACGCACGGATCAGTGCCAGCATACGGGCCAGGATTAGGCTACAGCTTGGGGGTAAGGTTTAGGGCTGGTGGTGGGTTTCCGTTCCGGGCTAGGGCTAGGGTAAGGGAACGGCAAGGCTTAGGGCACAGGTGAGTGTACAGAAACGTGGGACGGACAGGCTACGTGCTGACGCACGGGTCAGTGCCGACGTACGGGCCAGGAGTAGGCTACGGCTTGTGGGTAAGTTGTAGGGCTGGTGGTGGGTGTCCGTTCCGGGCTAGGGTTAGGGTTAGGAAACGGCAAGGCTTAGGGCACAGGTGAGGGTACGGAAACGTGTGAGAGTCAGGCTACGTGCTGATGCACGTGTCAGTGCCAGCGTACCGGCCAGGAGTAGGCTACGGCTTTGGGGTAAGTTGTAGGGCTGCTGGTGGTTTTCCGTTCCGGTCTAGGGTTAGGGTTAGTGAACGGCAAGGCTTAGGGCACAGGTGAGGGTACAGAAACGTGGGAGGGTCAGGCTAAGTGCTGATGAAAGTGTCAGTGCCTGCGTACGAGCCAGGAATAGGCTACGGCGTAGGGAAATGTGTAGGGCTGGTGGTGGGTTTCCGTTCCAGTCTAGGATTAGGGTTTGGGAACGGCAAGTCATAGGGCACAGGTGAGGGTCCGCAAACGTGGGATGGCCAGGCTACGTGCTGAAGCACAGGTCAGTACCCGCGTATGGGCCAGGTGTAGGCTACGGCATAGGGTAAGGTGTAGGGCTGGTGGTGGGTTTCCCTTCCGGGCTAAGGTTAGTGTTAGGGAATGGCAAGGCTGAGGGCCCACATGAGGGTACGGAAACGTGGGAGGGTCAAACTACTTGTTGACGCACGGGTCAGTGCGAGCGTACGGGCGAGGAGTAGGCTACCCACTAGGGAAAGGTTTAGGGATGGTGGTGGGTTTCCGTTCCAAGTTAGGGTTAGGGTTAGGGAACGGCAAGGCTTAGGGCACAGGTGAGGGTACGGAAACGTGGGAGGGTCAGGCTACGTGCTGACGCACGGGTCAATGCCAGCGTAAGGGCCAGGAGTAGGCTACGGCGTAGTGTAAGGTTTAGGGCTGGTGGTGGGTTTTCGTTCTGGGCTACGGTTACGGTTAGGGAATGGCAAGGCTTAGGGCACATGTGAGGGTACGGAAACGTGGGAGTGTATGGCTACGTGCTGAAGCACGTGTCAGTGCCAGGGTACAGGCAAGGAGTAGGCTACGGCATAGGGTAAGGTGTAGGGCGGGTTGTGGGTTTCCGTTCCGGGCTAGGGTTAGGGTAAGGGAACGGCAAGGCTTAGGGCACAGGTGAGGGTACGGAAAAGTGGGAGGGTCAGGCTACGTGATGACGCACGGGTCAGTGCCAGCGTACGGGCCAGGAGTATTCTACGGCGTAGGGAAAGGTGTAGGGCTGGTGGTTGGTTTGCGTTCCGGGCTAGGGTTAGGGATAGGGAACGTCAAGGCTTAGGGCACATGTGAGGGTATGGAAACGTGAGAGGTTCAGGCTACATGCTGACGCACGGGTCAGTGCCAGCGTACGAGCCAGGAGTAGGCTACGGTGTAGCGTATGGTGTAGGGCTGGTGGTGGGTTTCCGTTCCGGGCTAGGGTTAGGGTTAGGGAACGGCAAGGCTTAGGGCACAGGTGAGGGTACGGAAAAGTGGGAGGGTCAGGCTACGTGCTGACGCATGGGTCAGTGCCAGCGTACGGGCCAGGAGTAGGCTACGGCTTGTGGCTAAGTTTTAGGGCTGGTGGTGGCTTTCCGTTCCGGGCTAGGGTTAGGGTTAGGGAAAGGCAAGGCTTAGGGCACAGGTGAGGGTACGGAAACGTGGGAGGTTCAGGCTACGTGCTGACGCACGGGTCAGTGCCCGCGTACGGGCCACGTGTAGGCTACAGCATAGGGTAAGGTGTAGGGCTAGTGGTGGGTTTCCATTCCGGGCTAGGGTTAGGGTTAGGGAACGGCAAGGCTTAGGGCACAGGTGAGGGTACGGAAACGTGGGAGGGTCACGCTACGTGCTGACGCACGGGTCAGTGCCAGCATATGGTCCAGGATTACGCTACGGCTTGGGGGTAAGGTGTAGGGCTGGTGGTGGGTTTCCGTTCCGGGCTAGGGTTAGGGTTACGGAACGGCAAGGCTTAGGGCACGAGTGAGGGTACAGAAACTTGGGAGGGTCAGGCTATTTGATGATGCTAGGGTTACTGCCACCGAACGTGCCAGGAGTAGGCTACGGCTTGGGGGTAAGGTGTAGGGCTGGTGGTGGGTTTCCGTTCCGGGCTAGGGTTAGGGTTACAGAACGGCAAGGCTTAGGGCAGAGGTGAGGGTACGGAAACGTGGGAGGGTCAGGCTACGTGCTGATGAAAGGGTCAGTGCCTGCGTACGGGCCAGGAATAGGCTACGGCTTGGGGTAAGGTGTAGGGCTGGTGGTGGGTTTCTGTTCCGGGCTAGGGTTAGGGTTAGGGAACGGCAAGGCTTAGTGCTAAGGAGAGGGTACGGAAACGTGGGAGTGTCAGGCTACATGCTGACACATGGGTCAGTGCCAGCGTACGGGCCAGGACTAGGCTACGGCATACGATATGGTGTAGAGCTGGTGGTGAGATTCCGTGCCGGGCTAGGGTTAGGGTTAGGGAACGACAAGGCTTAGGGCACAGGTGAGCGTACGGTAAAATGGGAGGGTCAGGCTACGTGCTGAAGCAAAGGTCAGTGCCCGCGTACGGGCCAGGTGTAGGCTACGGAATAGAGCAAGGTGTATGGCTGGTGGTGGGTTTCCGTTCCGGGCTAGTGTTAGGGTTAGTGAACGGCAAGGCTTAGGGCACAGGTGAGGGTACAGAAACGTGGGAGGGTCAGGCTACATGATGATGCACGAGTCAGTGCCAGTGTACTGGCCAGGAGTAAGCTACGGCTTGGGAGTTAGTTGTTGGGCTGGTGGTGGGTTTCCGTTCAGGGCCAGGGTTAGGGTTAGGGAACGGCAAGGCTTAGGGCACAGGTGAGGTTACGGAAACGTGGGAGGGTCAGTCTACATGCTGATGCACGGGTCAGTGCCAGCGTACGGGCCAGGAATAGGCTATGGCTTGGGGGTAAGCTGTAGGGCTGGTGGTGTGTTTCCATTCCGGACTAGGGTTAGGGTTAGGGAACGGCAAGGCTTAGGGCACAGGTGAGGGTACGGAAACGTGTGAGGGTCAGGCTATGTGCTGACGCACGTGTCAGTGCCAACGTACGTGCCAGGAGTAGGCTATGGCGTAGGGCAAGGTGTAGGGCTGGTAGTGCGTTTCCGTTCTGGGCTTGGGTTAGGGTTAGGGAAAGGCAAGGCTTAGGGCCCAGGTGAGGGTACGGAAACGTGGGAGGGTCAGGCTACGTGCTGACGCACGGGTCAGTGCCAGCGAACCGGCCAGGAGTAGGCTACGGCTTGGGGGTTAGGTGTAGGGCTGGTGGTGGGTTTCCGTTCCGGGCTAGGGTTAGTGTTATGGAACAGGAAGGCTTAGGGCATAGGTGAGGGTACGGAAACCTGGGAGGGTCAGGCTACGTGCTGACGCACGGTTCAGTGCCAGCGTACGGGCCAGGAGTATGCTATGGTTTGTGGGTTAGGTGTAGGGCTTGTGGTGTGTTTCCGTCCCGTACTAGGGTTAGGGTTAGGGAAGGGCAAGGCTTAGGGCACAGGTGACGTTACGGTAACGTGGGAAGGTCAGGCTACGAGCTGACGCACAGGTCAGTGCCAGCGTATGGACCACGTGTAGGCTACGGCTTGGGGGTAAGGTGTAGGGCTTGTGGTGTGTTTCCGTTCGGCACTAGGGTTAGGGTTAGGGAACGGCAAGGTTTAGGGCACATGTGAGGGTACGGCAACGTGGGAGGGTCAGGATACGTTCTGACGCACGGGTCAGTGCCAGCGTACAGGCCAGGAGTAGGCTACGGCTTAGGGGTAAGTTGTAGGGCTGGTGGTGTGTTTCCGTTCCGGGCTAGGGATAGGGTTAGGGAACGGCAAGGCGTAGGGCACAGCTGAGGGTACGGAAACGTGGGAGGGTCAGGCTACGTGCTGATGCACAGCTCAGTGGCACCGTACCGGGCAGGAGTAGGCTACGGCATATGGTAAGGTGTAGGGCTGGTGGTGGGATTCCATTCCGGGCTAGGTTTAGGGTTAGGGAACGGCAAGGCTTAGGGCTCAGGTAAGGGTACAAAAAAGTGGTACGGTCCGGTTACGTGCTGACGCATGTGTCTGTGTCAGCGTACGGGCCAGGAGTAGGCTACGCCATAGGGAAAGGTCTAGGGCTGGTGGTGGGTTTCCGTTCTGGGCTAGGGTTAGGGTTAGGGAATGTCAAGGCTTAGGGCACAGGTGAGGGTACGGAAACGTGGGAGGGTCAGGCTACGTGATGACGCACTGCTCAGAGCCAGCGTACGGGTCAGGAATAGGCTATGGCGTAGGGTAGAGTGTAGGGCTGGTGGTGGGTTTCCGTTCCGGGCTAGGGTTAGGGTTAGGAAACGGCAAGGCTTAGGGCACAGGTGAAGGTACGGAAACGTGTGAGGGTCAGGCTACGTGCTGACGCACGTGTCAGTGCCAGCGTACCGGCCAGGATTAGGCTACGGCTTGGGGGTAAGTTGTAGGGCTGGTGGTGGGTTTCCGTTCCGGGCTAGGGTTTGAGTTAGTGAACGGCAAGGCTTAGGGCACAGGTGAGGGTACAGAAACGTGGGAGCGTCAGGCTACGTGCTGATGAAAGTGTCAGTGCCTGCGTACGAGCCAGGAATAGGCTACGGCGTAGGGAAAGGTGTAGGGCTGGTGGTGGGTTTCCGTTCCGGGCTAGGGTTAGTGTTAGGGAACGACAAGTCTTAGGGCACAGGTGAGGGTCCGCAAACGTGGGAGGGTCAGGCTACGTGCTGAAGCACAGGTCAGTGCCTGCGTATGGGCCAGGTGTAGGCTACGGCATAGGGTAAGGTGTAGGGCTGGTGGTGGGTTTCCTTTCCGGACTAAGGTTAGTGTTAGGGAATGGCAAGGCTTAGGGCCCAGGTGAGGGTACGGAAACGTGGGAGGGTCAAACTACATGCTGACGCACGGGTCAGTGCGAGCGTACGGGCGAGGAGTAGGCTACCCAGTAGGGAAAGGTTTAGGGATGGTGGTGGGTTTCCGTTCCGGGTTAGGGTTTTGGTTAGGGAACGGCAAGGCTTAGGGCACAGGTGAGGGTACGGAAACGTGGGAGGGTTAGGCTACGTGCTGACGCACGGGTCAGTGCCAGCGTATGGGCCAGGAGTAGGCTACGGCGTAGGGAAAGGTGTAGGGCTGGTGGTGGGTTTGCATTCCGGGCTAGGGTTAGGGTTCGGGAACGTCAAGGCTTAGGGCACAGGTGAGGGTACGGAAACGTGAGAGGGTCAGGCTACATGCTGACGCACGGGTCAGTGCCAGCGTACGGGCCAGGAGTAGGCTACGGTGTAGGGTATGGTGTAGGGCTGGTGGTGGGTTTCCGTTCCGGGCTAGGGTTAGGGTTAGGGAACGGCAAGGCTTAGGGCACAGGTGAGGGTACGGAAACGTGGGAGGGTCAGGCTACGTGCTGACGCATGTGTCAGAGCCAGCGTACGGGCCAGGAGTAGGCTACGGCGTAGGGTAAAGTCTAGGGCTGGTGGTGGTTTTCCCTTCAGGGCTAGGGTTAGGGTTAGGGAACGGCAAGGCTTAGGGCACAGGTGAGGATACAGAAACGTGGGAGGGTCAGGCTACTTGCTGACGCACGGGTCAGTGCCAGCGTACGGGCCAGGAGTAGGCTACGGCGTAGGGTAAAGTGTAGGGCTAGTGGTGGATTTCCGTTCAGGGCTAGGGTTAGGGTTAGGGAACGGAAAGGCTTAGGGCACTGGTGAGGATACAGAAACATGGGAGGGTCAGGCTACGTGCTGACGCACGGGTCAGTGCAATCGTACCGGCCAGGAGTAGGCTACAGCTTGGGGTTTAGGTGTAGGGCTTGTGGTGGGTTTCTGTACCGGGCTAGGGTTAGGGTTAGGGAACGGCAAGGCTTAGGGCACAGGTGAGGGTACGGAAGAGTGGGAGGGTCAGGCTATTTGCTGACGCACGGGTCAGTGCCAGCGTACAGGCCAGGAGTAGGCTACGGCGTAGGGTAAAGTGTAGGGCTAGTGGTGGTTTTCCGTTCAGGGCTTGGGTTAGGGTTAGGGAACGGCAAGGCTTAGGGCACAGGTGAGGATACAGAAACGTGGGAGGGTCAGGCTACGTGCTGACGCACGGGTCAGTGCAATCGTACCGGCCAGGAGTAGGCTACGGCTTGGGGGTTAGTTGTAGGGCTGGTGGTGGGTTTCTTTACCGGGCTAGGGTTAGGGTTAGGGAACGGCAAGGCTTAGGGCAAATGTGATGGTACGGAAACGTGGGAGGGTCAGGCTACGTGCTGACGCATGGGTCAGTGCCAGCGTACGGGCCATAATTAGGCTATGGCTTGGAGGTTAGGTGTAGGGCTGGTGATGATTTTCCGTTCCGTACTAGGGTTAGGGTTAGGGAACAGCAAGGCTTACGGCACAGGTGAAGGTACGGAAATGTGGGAAGGTCAGGCTATGTACTGACGCACGGGTCAGTGCCAGCGTTCGGGCCAGGAGTAGGCTACGGCATAGGGTAAGGTGTAGGGCTTGTGGTGGGTTTCCGTTCCGGGCTAGGGTTAGGGTTAGGGAACGGCAAGGCTTAGGGCCCAGGTGAGGGGACGGAAACGTGTGGGGGTCAGACTACATGCTGACGCACGGGTCAGTGCCAGCGTACGGGCCAGGAGTAGGCTACGGCGTAGGGAAAGGTTTAGGGCTGGTGGTGGTTTTCCGTTCCGGGCTAGGGTTAGGGTTAGGGAACGTCAAGACTTAGTGCACAGGTGAGGGAACGGAAACGTGGGAGCGTCAGGCTACGTGCTTACGCATGAGTCAGTGCCAGCGTATGGGCCAGCAGTAGGCTACAGCGTAGGGTAAGGTATAGGGCTGGTGCTGGGTTTCCGTTCCGGGCTAGGGTTAGGGTTAGGGAACGGCAAGGCTTAGGGCACAGGTGAGTGTACGTAAACGTGGGAGGGTCAGGCTACGTGCTGACGCACGGGTCAGTGCCAGCATACGGGCCAGGTGTAGGCTACGGCTTGTGGGTAATGTTTAGGGCTGGTGGTGGGTTTCCGTTCCGGCCTAGGGTTAGGGTTAGGGAACGGCAAGGCTTAGGTCAGAGGTGAGTGTAAGGAAACGTGGGAGGGTTAGGCTACATGCTGACACACGGGTCAGTGCCCACGTACGGGCCAGGTGTAGGCTACGGCATAGGGTAAAGTGTAGGGCTGGTGGTGGTTTTCCGTTCTGTGCTAGGGTTAGCGTTAGGGAAGGGCAAGGCTTAGGGCACAGGTGACGTTACGGTAACGTGGGAAGGTCAGGCTACGTGCTGACGCACAGGTCAGTGCCAGCGTATGGACCACGTGTAGGCTACGGCTTGGGGGTAAGTTGTAGGGCTCTTGGTGGGTTTCCGTTCCGGGCTACAGTTAGGGTTAGGGAACGGCAAAACTTAGGGCACAGGTGAGGGTACGGAAATGTGGGAGGGTCAGGCTACGTGATGACGCACGGGTCAGTGCCAGCGTACCGGCCAGGAGTACGCTACGGCTTGGGGGTAAGTTGTAGGGCTGGTGGTGTGTTTCCGTTCCGGGCTAGGGTTAGGGTTAGGGAACGGCGAGGCTTAGGGCACAGGTGAGGGTACGGAAACGTGGGAGGGTCTGGCTACGTGCTGACGCACGGGTCAGTGCCAGCATTCGGGCCAGGAGTAGGCTACGGCGTAGGGTAAGGTCTAGGGCTGGTGGTGGGTTTCCGTTCCGGGCTAGGGTAAGGTTTAGGGAACGGCATGTCTTACAGCACAGGTGAGGGTACGGAAACGTGAGAGGGTTAGGCTACCTGCTGACGCACGGGTCAGTGCCAGCGTATGGGCCAGGAGTATGCTACGGCGTAGGGTAAGGTGTTTGGCTGGTGGTGTGTTTCCGTTCATGGGCTAGGGTTAGGGTTAGGAAACGGCAAGGCTTAGGGCCCAGGTGGGGGTACGGAAACGTGGGAGGGTCAGACTACGTGCTGACGCATGGTTCAGTGCCAGCGTACGGGCCAGGTGTAGGCTACGGCGTAGGGAACGGTTTAGGGCTAGTGGTGGGTTTCCGTTCCGGGGTAGGGTTAGGTTTAGGGAACGGCAAGGCTTAGGGCACAGGTGAGAGTACGAACACGTGGGAGGATCAGGCTACTTGCTGACACATGGGTCAGTGCCAGCGTACCAGCCAGGAGTAGGCTACGGCTTGGTGGTTAGGTGTAGGTCTGATGGTGTGTTTCCGTTCCAGGCTCGGGTTAGTGTTAGGGAACAGCAAGTCTTAGGGCACATGGGAGGGTACGGAAACGTGGGAATGTCAGGCTACGTGCTGACGCACGGGTCAGTGCCAGCATACGGGCCAGGAGTAGGCTACGGCTTGGGGGTTAGGTGTAGGGCTTATGGTGTGTTTCCGTTCAGTACTAGGGTTAGGGTTAGGGAACGGCAAGGCTTACGGCACAGGTGAGGGTACGGTAATGTGGGAAGTTCAGGCTACGTGCTGACGCAAAGGTCAGTGCCAGCGTATGGACCAGGAGTAGGCTACGGCTTGGGGGTAAGGTTTAGGGCTGGTGGTGGGTTTCCGTTCCGGGCTAGGGTTAGGGTTAGGGAACGGCAAGGCTTAGGGCACAGGTGAGGGTACGGAAACGTTGGAGGGTCAGGCTACGTGCTGATGAAAGGGTCAGTGTCTGTGTACGGGCCAGGAATAGGCTACGGCATAGGGAAAGGTATAGGGCTGGTGGTGGGTTTCTGTTCCGGGCTAGGGTTAGGGTTAGGGAACGGCAAGGCTTAGGGCACAGGTGAGGTTACGGAAACGTGGGAGGGTCAGGCTACATGCTGACGCACGGGTCACTGCCAGCGTACGGGCCAGGACTAGGCTACGGCATACGATAAGGTGTAGGCCTGGTGGTGGGATTCCGTGCCGGGCTAGGGTTAGGATTAGTGAAAGGCAAGGCTTAGGGCACAGGTGAGCGTACGGTAACATTGGAGGGTCAGGCTACGTGCTGAAGCACAGGTCAGTGCCCGCGTACGGGCCAGGTGTAGGCTACGGCATAGAGTAAGGTGTAGGTCTGGTGGTGGGGCTCCGTTCCGGGCTAGGGTTAGGGTTAGTGAACGGCAAGGCTTAGGGCACAGGTGAGGGTATGGAAACGTGGGAGGGTCAGGCTACTTGCTGATGAAAGGGTCAGTGCCTGCGTATGAGCCAGGAATAGGCTACGGCATAGGGAAAGGTGTAGGGCTGGTGGTGGGTTTCCGTTCCATGCTAGGGCTAGGCTAAGGGAACGGCAAGGCTTAGGGCACAGGTGAGGGTACAGAAAAGTGGGAGGGTCAGGCTATGTGATGACGCACGGTTCAGTGCCAGCGTACGGGCCAGGAGTAGGCTACGGCATAGGGAAAGGTGTAGGGCTGGTGGTGGGTTTGCGTTCCGGGCTAGGGTTAGGGTTAGGGAACGGCAAGGCTTAGGGCACAGGTGAGGGTACGGAAACGTGGGAGGGTCAGGCTACGTGCTGACGCACGGTTCAGTGCCAGCGTACAGGCCAGGAGTAGGCTACGGCATAGGGAAAGGTTTAGGGCTGGTGGTGGGTTTGCGTTCCGGGCTACGGTTAGGGTTAGGGAACGGCAAGGCTTAGGGCACAGGTGAGGTTACGGAAACGTGGGAGGGTCACGCTACGTGCTGACGCACGGGTCAGTGCCAGCATATGGGCCAGGAGTAGGCTACGGCTTGGGGGTAACTTGTAGGGCTGGTGGTGGGTTTGCGTTCCGGGCTAGGGTTAGGGTTAGGGAACGGCAAGGCTTTGGGCACAGGTGAGGGTACGGAAACGTGGGAGGGTCAGGCTACGTGCTGACGCACGTGTCTGTGCCCGCATACGGGCCAGGTGTAGGCTACAGCATAGGGTAAGGTGTAGGGCTGGTGGTGGGTTTACGTTCCGGGCTAGGGTTAGGGTTAGGGAACGGCAAGGCTTAGGGCACAGGTGAGGGTACGGAAACGTGGGAGGGTCACGCTACGTGCTGACGCACGGGTCAGTGCCAGCATATGGGCCAGGAGTAGGCTACGGCTTGGGGGTAAGTTGTAGGGCTCGTGGTGGGTATCCGTTCCGGGCTAGGGTTAGGGTTACGGAATGGCAAAGCTTAGGGCACGGGTGAGGGTACAGAAACGTGGGAGGTCATGCTACTTGCTGATGCGCGGGTTAGTGCCACCGAACAGGCCAGGTGTAGGCTACGGCTTGGGGGTAAGGTGTAGGGCTGGTGGTGGGTTTCCGTTCCGGGCTCGGGTTAGGGTTACGGAACGGCAAGGCTTAGGGCACAGGTGAGGGTACGGAAACGTGGGAGGGTCAGGCTACATGCTGACGCATGGGTCAGTGCCACCGTACAGCCCAGGAGTAGGCTAAGGCTTAGGGGTAAGTTGTAGGGCTGGTTGTGTGTTTCCGTTCCGGGCTAGGGATAGGGTTAGGGAACGGCAAGGCGTAGGGCACAGCTGAGGGTACGGAAACGTGGGAGGGTCAGTCTACGTGCTGATGCACAGCTCAGTGGCACCGTACCGGGCAGGAGTAGGCTACGGCATATGGTAAGGTGTAGGGCTGGTGGTGGGATTCCATTCCGGGCTAGGTTTAGGGTTAGGGAACCGCAAGGCTTAGGGCTCAGGTAAGGGTACAAAAAAGTGGTAGGGTCCGGTTACGTGCTGACGCATGTGTCTGTGTCAGCGTACAGGCCAGGAGTAGGCTACGCAATAGGGTAAGGTCTAGGGCTGGTGGTGGGTTTCTGTTCTGGGCTAGGGTTAGGGTTAGGGAACGTCAAGGCTTAGGGCACAGGTGAGGGTACGGAAACGTGGGAGGGTCAGGCTACGTGATGACGCACGGGTCAGTGCCAGCATATGGGCCAGGAATAGGCTATGGCGTAGGGTAGAGTGTAGGGCTGGTGGTGGGTTTCTGTTCCGGGCTAGGGTTAGGGTTAGGAAACGGCAAGGCTTAGGGCACAGGTGAAGGTACGGAAACGTGTGAGGGTCAGGCTACGTGCTGACGCACGTGTCAGTGCCAGCGTACCGGCCAGGATAAGGCTACGGCTTGGGGGTAAGGTGTAGGGCTGGTGGTGGGTTTCCGTTCCGGGCTAGGGTTTGGGTTAGTGAACGGCAAGGCTTAGGGCTCAGGTGAGGGTACAGAAACGTGGGAGCGTCAGGCTACGTGCTGATGAAAGTGTCAGTGCCTGCGTACGAGCCAGGAATAGGCTACGGCGTAGGGAAAGGTGTAGGGCTGGTGGTGGGTTTCCGTTCCGGGCTAGGGTTAGTGTTAGGGAACGACACGTCTTTGGGCACAGGTGAGGGTCCGCAAACGTGGGAGGGTCAGGCTACGTGCTGAAGCACAGGTCAGTGCCTGCGTATGGGCCAGGTGTAGGCTACGGCTTAGGGTAAGGTGTAGGGCTGGTGGTGGGTTTCCTTTCCGGACTAAGGTTAGTGTTAGGGAATGGCAAGGCTTAGGGCCCAGGTGAGGGTACGGAAACGTGGGAGGGTCAAACTACATGCTGACGCACGGGTCAGTGTGAGCGTACGGGCGAGGAATAGGCTACCCAGGAGGGAAAGGTTTAGGGATGGTGGTGGGTTTCCGTTCCGGGTTAGGGTTTTGGTTAGGGAACGGCAAGGCTTAGGGCACAGGTGAGGGTACGGAAACGTGGGAGGGTTAGGCTACGTGCTGACGCATGTGTCAGAGCCAGCGTACGGGCCAGGAGTAGGCTACGGCGTACGGTAAAGTGTAGGGCTGGTGGTGGTTTTCCCTTCAGGGCTAGGGTTAGGGTTAGGGAACGGCAAGGCTTAGGGCACAGGTGAGGATACAGAAACGTGGGAGGGTCAGGCTACTTGCTGACGCACGGGTCAGTGCCAGCGTACGGGCCAGGAGTAGGCTACGGCGCAGGGTAAAGTGTAGGGCTAGTGGTGGTTTTCCGTTCAGGGCTAGGGTTAGGGTTAGGGAACGGCAAGGCTTAGGGCACAGGTGAGGATACAGAAACGTGGGAGGGTCAGGCTACGTGTTGACGCACGGGTCAGTGCAAACGTACCGGCCAGGAGTAGGCTACGGGTTGGGGTTTAGGCGTAGGGCTGGTGGTGGGTTTCTGTACAGGGCTAGGGTTAGGGTTAGGGAACGGCAAGGCTTAGGGCACAGGTGAGGGTACGGAAGAGTGGGAGGGTCAGGCTATTTGCTGACGCACGGGTCAGTGCCAGCGTACGGGCCAGGAGTAGGCTACGGCGTAGGGTAAAGTGTAGGGCTAGTGGTGGTTTTCCGTTCAGGGCTTGGGTTAGGGTTAGGGAACGGCAAGTCTTAGGGCACAGGTGAGGATACAGAAACGTGGGAGGGTCAGGCTACGTGCTCACGCACGGGTCAGTGCAATTGTACCGGCCAGGAGTAGGCTACGGCTTGGTTGTTAGGTGTAGGGCTGGTGGTGGATTTCTGTACAGGGCTAGGGTTAGGGTTAGGGAACGGCAAGGCTTAGGGCAAATGTGATGGTACGGAAACGTGGGAGGGTCAGGCTACGTGCTGACGCACGGGTCAGTGCCAGCGTACGGGCCATAATTAGGCTATGGCTTGGAGGTTAGGTGTAGGGCTGGTGATGGTTTTCCGTTCCGTACTAGGGTTAGGGTTAGGGAACAGCAAGGCTTACGGCACAGGTGAAGGTACGGAAATGTGGGAAGGTCAGGCTACGTGCTGACGCATGGGTCAGTGCCAGCGTTCGGGCCAGGATTAGGCTACGGCATAGGGTAAGGTGTAGGGCTTGTGGTGGGTTTCCATTCCGGGATAGGGTTATGGTTAGGGAACGGCAAGGCTTAGGGCCCAGGTGAGGGTACGGAAACGTGTGGGGGTCAGACTACATGCTGACGCACGGGTCAGTGCCAGCGTACGGGCCAGGAGTAGGCTACGGCGTAGGGAAAGGTTTAGGGCTGGTGGTGGTTTTCCGTTCCGGGCTACGGTTAGGGTTAGGGAACGGCAAGGCTTAGGGCACAGGTGAGGGTACGGAAACGTAGGAGGGTCAGGCTACCTGCTGACGCACGTGTCAGTGTCAGCGTACAGGCCAGGAGTAGGCTACGCCGTAGGGTAAGGTCTAGGGCTGGTGGTGGGTTTCCGTTCCGGGCTAGGGTTAGGGTTAGGGAACGTCTAGTCTTAGTGCACAGGTGAGGGAACGGAAACGTGGGAGCGTCAGTCTACGTGCTTACGCATGAGTCAGTGCCAGCGTATGGGCCAGCAGTAGGCTACAGCGTAGGGTAAGGTATAGGGCTGGTGGTGGGTTTCCGTTCCGGGCTAGGGTTAGGGTTAGGGAACGGCAAGGCTTAGGGCACAGGTGAGTGTACGTAAACGTGGGAGGGTCAGGCTACGTGCTGACGCACGGGTCAGTGCCAGCATACGGGCCAGGTGTAGGCTACGGCTTGTGGGTAATGTTTAGGGCTGGTGGTGGGTTTCCGTTCCGGGCTAGGGTTAGGGTTAGGGAACGGCAAGGCTTAGGGCAGAGGTGAGGGTACGGAAACGTGGGAGGGTTAGGCTACATGCTGACACACGGGTCAGTGCCCACGTACGGGCCAGGTGTAGGCTACGGCATAGGGTAAAGTGTAGGGCTGGTGGTGGTTTTCCGTTCTGTGCTAGGGTTAGGGTTAGGGAACGGCAAGGCATAGGGCACAGGTGAGGGTAAGGAAACGTGGGAGGGTCAGGCTACGTGCTGACGCACGGGTCAGTGCCAGCATACGGGCCAGGAGTAGGCTACATCTTGGGGGTAAGTTGTAGGGCTGGTGGTGCGTTTCCGTTCCGGGCTACGGTTAGGGTAAGGGAACGGCAAGGCTTAGGGCACAGGTGAGGGTACGGAAACGTGGGCAGGTCAGGCTACGTGCTGACGCACGGGTCAGTGCCAACGTACGGGCCAGGTGTAGGCTACGGCGTAGGGTATGGTGTAGGGCTGGTGGTGGGTTTCCGTTCCGGGCTAGGGTTAGTGTTAGGGAACGTCAAGGCTTAGGGCACAGGTGAGGGTACAGAAAAGTTGGAGGTTCAGGCTACGTGCTGATGCATGGGACAGCGCCAGCATACGGGCCAGGAGTAGGCTACGTCGTAGGGAAATGTGTAGGGCTGGTGGTGGGTTTCCATTCCGGGCTAGGGTTAGGGTTAGGGAACGTCAAGGCTTAGGGCACAGGTGAGAGTACGGAAACTGGGGAGGGTCAGGCTATGTGTCGATGCACGGGTCAGTGCTAGCGTACCAGCCAGGAGTAGGCTATGGCTTGGGGGTTAGGTGTAGGGCTGGTGGTGGGTTTCCGTTCCGGGCTAGGGTTAGGGTTAGGGAACGGCAAGGCTTAGGGCACAGGTGAGGGTACGGAAACGTGTGATGGTCAGGCTACGTGCTGACGCACGGGTCAGTGCCAGCGTACGGGCCAGGAATAGGCTATGGCTTGGTGGTAAGCTGTAGGGCTGGTGGTGGGTTTCCGTTCCGGACTAGGGTTAGGGTTAGGGAACGGCAACGCTTAGGGCACAGGTGAGGGTACGGAAACGTGTGAGGGTCAGGCTACGTGCTGACGCACGGGTCAGTGCCAGCGTACGAGCCAGGAGTAGGCTACGGTGTAGGGTAAGGTGTAGGGCTGCTGGTGGGTTTCCGTTCCTGGCTAAGGTTAGGGTGAGGGAACGGCAAGGCTTAGGGCACAGGTGAGGTTACAGTAACGTGGGAGGGTCAGGCTACGTGCTGACTCACGGGTCAGGGCCAGCGTACGGGCCAGGAGTAGGCTATGGCGTATGGTAAGGTGTAGGGCTTGTGGTGGGTTTCCGTTCCGGGCTAGTGTTAGGGTTAGGGAACGGCAAGGCTTAGGGCACAGGTGAGGGTATGGAAACGTGTGAGGGTCAGGCTACATGCTGACGCACGTGTCAGTGCCAGCGTACGGGCCAGGTATAGGCTACGGCATACGGTAAGGTGTAGGGCTGGTGGTGGCATTCCGTTCCGGCTTGGGATAGGGTTAGGGAACGGCAAGGCTTAGGGCACAGGTGAGGGTACGGAAACGTGGGAGGGTCAGGCTACATGCTGATGCACGTGTCAGTGCCAGCGTACCGGCCAGGTGTAGGCTACGGCGTAGGGTAAGGTGTAGGGCTGTTTCCCTTTCGGGCTACAGTTAGGGTTATGGAATGGCAAAGCGTAGGGCACAGGTGAGGTTACGGAAACGTGGGAGGGTCAGGCTACATGCTGAGGCACATATCAGTGCCAGCGTACCGGCCAGGATTAGGCTACGGCTTGGTGGTTAGGTGTAGGGTTGGTGGTGTGTTTCCGTTCCAGGCTACGGTTAGTGTTAGGGAACAGCAAGGCTTAGGGCACAGGTTAGGGTACGGAAATGTGGGAGGGTCAGGCTACGTGCTGATGCACGGGTCAGTGCCAGCGTACGGGCCAGGAGTAGGCTATGTTTTCGGGGTTAGGTGTAGGGCTGGTGGTGTGTTTCCGTTCCGTACTAGGTTTAGGGTTAGGGAACGGCAAGGCTTAGGGCACAGGTGAGGTTACGGTAATGTGGGAAGTTCAGGCTACATGCTGACGCACAGGTCAGTGCCAGCGTATGGGCCAGGAGTAGGCTACGGCTTGGGGGTAAGATGTAGGGCTGGTGGTGGGTTTCCGTTCCAGGCTAGGGTTAGGGTTAGGGAACGGCAAGGCTTAGGGCACAGGTGAGGGTACGGAAACGTGGGAGGGTCAGGCTACGTGCTGACGCACGGCTCAGTGCCAGCGTAAGGGCCAGGAGTAGGCTACGGCGTAGTGTAAGGTTTAGGGCTGGTGGTGGGTTTTCGTTCCGGGCTACGGTTACGGTTAGGGAATGGCAAGGCTTAGGGCACATGTGAGGGTACGGAAACGTGGGAGTGTATGGCTATGTGCTGAAGCACGGGTCAATGCCAGGGTACGGGCAAGGAGTAGGCTACGGCATAGGGTAAGGTGTAGGGCGGGTGGTGGGTTTCCGTTCCGGGCTAGGGTTAGGGTAAGGGAACGGCAAGGCTTAGGGCACAGGTGAGGGTACAGAAAAGTGGGAGGGTTAGGCTACGTGATGACGCACGGGTCAGTGCCAGCGTACGGGCCAGGAGTATGCTACGGCGTAGGGAAAGGTGTAGGGCTGGTGGTGGGTTTGCGTTCCTGGCTAGGGTTAGGGATAGGGAACGTCAAGGCTTAGGGCACATGTGAGGGTATGGAAACGTGAGAGGGTCAGGCTACATGCTGACGCACGGGTCAGTGCCAGCGTACGAGCCAGGAGTAGGCTACGGTGTAGCGTATGGTGTAGGGCTGGTGGTGGGTTTCCGTTCCGGGCTAGGGTTAGGGTTAGGGAACGGCAAGGCTTAGGGCACAGGTGAGGGTACGGAAAAGTGGGAGGGTCAGGCTACGTGCTGACGCACGGGTCAGTGCCAGCGTACGGGCCAGGAGTAGGCTACGGCTTGTGGCTAAGTTTTAGGGCTGGTGGTGGCTTTCCGTTCCGGGCTAGGGTTAGGGTTAGGGAACGGCAAGGCTTAGGGCACAGGTGAGGGTACAGAAACGTGGGAGGGTCAGGCTACGTGCTGACGCACGGGTCAGTGCCCGCGTACGGGCCAGGAGTAGGCTACGGCTTGGGGGTAATATGTAGGGCTGGTGGTGGGTTTCCGTTCCGGGCTAGGGTTAGGGTTACGGAACGGCAAGGCTTAGGGCACGGGTGAGGGTACAGAAACGTGGGAGGGTCAGGCTACTTGCTGATGCTAGGGTTACTGCCACCGAACGTGCCAGGAGTAGGCTACGGCTTGGGGGTAAGGTGTAGGGCTGGTGGTGGGTTTCCGTTCCGGGCTAGGGTTAGGGTTACAGAACGGCAAGGCTTAGGGCAGAGGTGAGGGTACGGAAACGTGGGAGCGTCAGGCTACATGATGACGCAAGGGGCAGTGCCACCGTACAGTCCAGGAGTAGGCTACGGCGTAGGTTAAGGTGTAGGGCTGGTGGTGGGTTTCCGTTCCGGGCTAGGGTTTGGTTTAGGGAACGGCAAGGCTTAGGGCACAGATGAGGGTACGGAAACGTGGGAGTGTCAGGCTACATGCTGACACACGGGTCAGTGCCTGCGTATGGGCCAGGACTAGGCTACGGCATACGATATGGTGTAGAGCTGATGGTGAGATTCCGTGCCGGTCTAGGGTTAGGGTTAGGGAACGACAAGGCTTAGGGCACAGGTGAGCGTACGGTAAAATGGGAGGGTCAGGCTACGTGCTGAAGCACAGGTCAGTGCCCGCGTACGGGCCAGGTGTAGGCTACGGAATAGAGTAAGGTGTAGGGCTGGTGGTGGGTTTCCGTTCCGGGCTAGGGTTAGGGTTAGTGAACGGCAAGGCTTAGGGCACAGGTGAGGGTACGGAAACGTGGGCGGGTCAGGCTACTTGCTGATGAAAGTGTCAGTGGCTGTGTATGAGCCAGGAATAGGCTACGGCGTAGAGAAAGGTGTAGGGCTGGTGGTGGGTTTCCGTTCCGGACTAGGGTTAGTGTTAGGGAACGGCAAGGCTTAGGGCACAGGTGAGGGTCCGCAAAAGTGGGAGGGTCAGGCTTCGTGCTGACGCACGGGTCTGTGCCAGCGTACGGGCCAGGAGTAGGCTACGGCTTGGGGGTAAGGTGAAGGGCTGGTGGTGGGTTTCCGTTCCGGGCTAGGGTTAGGGTTAGGGAACGGCAAGGCTTAGGGCACAGGTGAGGATACAGAAACGTGGGAGGTTCAGGCTACGTGATGATGCACGGGTCAGTGCCAGCGTACTGGCCAGGAGTAGGCTACGGCTTGGGGGTTAGGTGTAGGGCTTATGGTGTGTTTCCGTTCAGTACTAGGGTTAGGGTTAGGGAACGGCAAGGCTTACGGCACAGGTGAGGGTACGGTAATGTGGGAAGTTCAGGCTATGTGCTGACACAAAGGTCAGTGCCAGCGTATGGACCAGGAGTAGGCTACGGCTTGGGGGTAAGGTTTAGGGCTGGTGGTGGGTTTCCGTTCCGGGCTAGGGTTAGGGTTAGGGAACGGCAAGGCTTAGGGCACAGGTGAGGGTACGGAAACGTGGGAGGGTCAGGCTACGTGCTGATGAAAGGGTCAGTGGCTGCGTACGGGCCAGTTGTAGGCTACGGCATAGAGTAAGGTGTAGGTCTGGTGGTGGGTTTCCGTTCCGGGCTAGGGTTAGGGTTAGTGAACGGCAAGGCTTAGGGCACAGGTGAGGGTACGGAAACGTGGGAGGATCAGGGTACTTGCTGATGAAAGGGTCAGTGCCTGCGTATGAGCCAGGAATAGGCTACGGCGTAGGGAAAGGTGTAGGGCTGGTGGTGGGTTTCCGTTCCAGTCTAGGGTTAGGGTTAGGGAACGGCAAGCCTTAGGGCACAGGTGAGGGTACAGAAACGTGGGAGGGTCAGGCTACGTGCTGACGCACGGGTCAGTGCCAGGGTACAGGCAAGGAGTAGGCTACGGCATAGGCTAAGGAGTAGGGCTGGTGGTGGGTTTCCGTTCCAGGCTAGGGCTAGGGTAAGGGAACGGCAAGGCTTAGGGCACAGGTGAGCGTACAGAAAAGTGGGAGGGTCAGGCTACGTGATGACGCACGGTTCAGTGCCAGCGTACGGGCCAGGAGTAGGCTACGGCATAGGGAAAAGTGTAGGGCTGGTGGTGGGTTTGCGTTCCGGGCTAGGGTTAGGGTTAGGGAACGGCAAGGCTTAGGGCACAGGTGAGGGTACGGAAACGTGGGAGGGTCAGGCTACGTGCTGAAGCACGTGTCAGTGCCCGCATACGGGCCAGGTGTAGGCTACAGCATAGGGTAAGGTGTAGGGCTGGTGGTGGGTTTACGTTCCGGGCTAGGGTTAGGGTTAGGGAACGGCAAGGCTTAGGGCACACGTGAGGGTACGGAAACGTATGAGGATCAGGCTACGTGCTGACGCACGAGTCAGTGCCAGCGTACGTGCCAGGAGTAGGCTACAGGGTAGGGTAATGTGTAGGGCTGCTGATGGGTTTCTGTTCCTGGCTAGGGTGAGGGTGAGGGAACGGCAAGGCTTAGGGCACAGGTGATGGTACGGAAACGTGGGAGGGTCAGGCTACGTGCTGACGCACGGGCCAGTGCCAGCGTACGGGCCAGGAGTAGGCTACGGCTTGGGGGTAAGTTGTACGGCTGGTGGTGGTTTTCCGTTCCGGTCTAGGGTTAGGGTTAGTGAACGGCAAGGCTTAGGGCACAGGTGAGGGTACAGAAACGTGGGAGGGTCAAGCTAAGTGCTGATGAAAGTGTCAGTGCCTACGTACGAGCCAGGAATAGGCTACGGCATAGGGAAATGTGTAGGGCTGGTTGTGGGTTTCCGTTCCGGGCTAGGGTTAGGGTTAGGGAACGGCAAGTCTTAGGGCACAGGTGAGGGTCCACAAACGTGGGATGGCCAGGCTACGTGCTGAAGCACAGGTCAGTGCCCGCGTATGCGCCAGGTGTAGGCTACGGCATAGGGTAAGGTGTAGGGCTGGTGGTGGGTTTCCCTTCCGGGCTAAGGTTAGTGTTAGGGAATGGCAAGGCTGAGGGCCCACGTGAGGGTACGGAAACGTGGGAGGGTCAAACTACATGTTGACGCACAGGTCAGTGCGAGCGTACGGGCGAGGAGTAGGCTACCCACTAGGGAAAGGTTTAGGGATGGTGGTGGATTTCCGTTCCGAGTTATGGTTAGGGTTAGGGAACGGCAAGGCTTAGGGCACAGGTGAGGGTACGGAAACGTGGGAGGGTCAGGCTACGTGCTGACGCACGGGTCAGTGCCAGCGTACGGGCCAGGAGTAGGCTACGGCGTAGTGTAAGGTTTAGGGCTGGTGGTGGGTTTTCGTTCCGGGCTACGGTAACGGTTAGGGAATGGCAAGGCTTAGGGCACATGTGAGGGTACGGAAACGTGGGAGTGTATGGCTACGTGCTGAAGCACGGGTCAGTGCCAGGGTACGGGCAAGGAGTAGGCTACGGCATAGGGTAAGGTGTAGGGCGGGTGGTGGGTTTCCGTTCCGGGCTAGGGTTATTGTTAGGGAACGGCAAGGCTTAGGGCACAGGTGAGGGTCCGCAAACGTGGGAGGGTCAGGCTTCGTGCTGACGCATGGGTCTGTGCCAGCGTACGGGCCAGGAATAGGCTATGGCTTGGGGGTAAGCTGTAGAGCTGGTGGTGTGTTTCCATTCCGGACTAGGGTTAGGGTTAGGGAACGGCAAGGCTTAGGGCACAGGTGAGGGTACGGAAACGTGTGAGGGTCAGGCTATGTGCTGACGCACGTGTCAATGCCAACGTACGTGCCAGGAGTAGGCTATGGCGTAGGGCAAGGTGTAGGGCTGGTAGTGCGTTTCCGTTCCGGGCTTGGGTTAGGGTTAGGGAAAGGCAAGGCTTAGGGCCCAGGTGAGGGTACGGAAACGTGGGAGGGTCAGGCTACGTGCTGACGCACGGGTCAGTGCCAGCGAACCGGCCAGGAGTACGCTACGGCTTGGGGGTTAGGTGTAGGGCTGGTGGTGGGTTTCCGTTCCAGGCTAGGGTTAGTGTTATGGAACAGGAAGGCTTAGGGCATAGGTGAGGGTACGGAAACCTGGGAGGGTCAGGCTACGTGCTGACGCACGGTTCAGTGCCAGCGTACGGGCCAGGAGTATGCTATGGTTTGTGGGTTAGGTGTAGGGCTTGTGGTGTGTTTCCGTCCCGTACTAGGGTTAGGGTTATGGAAGGGCAAGGCTTAGGGCACAGGTGACTTTACGGTAACGTGGGAAGGTCAGGCTACGTGCTGACGCACAGGTCAGTGCCAGCGTATGGACCACGTGTAGGCTACGGCTTGGGGGTAAGTTGTAGGGCTAGTGGTGGGATTCCGTTCCGGGCTACAGTTAGTGTTAGGGAACGGCAAAGCTTAGGGCACAGGTGAGGGTACGGAAATGTGGGAGGGTCAGGCTACGTGATGACGCAAGGGTCAGTGCCAGCATACCCGCCAGGAGTAGGCTACGGCTTGGGGGTAAGGTGTAGGGCTGGTGGTGTGTTTCCGTTCCGGGCTAGGGTTAGGGTTAGGGAACGGCAAGGCTTAGGGCACAGGTGAGGGTACGGAAACGTGGGAGGGCCTGGCTACGTGCTGACGCACGGGTCAGTGCCAGCATTCGGGCCAGGAGTAGGCTACGGCGTAGGGTAAGGTGTAGGGTTGGTGGTGGGTTTCCGTTCCGGGCTAGGGTAAGGGTTAGGGAATGGCAAGTCTTACAGCACAGGTGAGGGTACGGAAACGTGAGAGGGTTAGGCTACGTGCTGACGCACGTGTCAGTGCCAGCGTACGGGCCAGGAGTATGCTACGGCGTAGGGTAAGGTGTTTGGCTGGTGGTGTGTTTCCGTTCATGGGCTAGGGTTAGGGTTAGGAAACGGCAAGGCTTAGGGCCCAGGTGAGGGTACGGAAACGTGGGAGGGTCAGACTACGTGCTGACGCATGGTTCAGTGCCAGCGTACGGGCCAGGTGTAGGCTACGGCGTAGGGAACGGTTTAGGGCTAGTGGTGGGTTTCCGTTCCGGGGTAGGGTTAGGGTTAGGGAACGGCAAGGCTTAGGGCACAGGTGAGGGTACGAACACGTGGGAGGGTCAGGCTACGTGCTGACACACGGGTCAGTGCCAGCGTACCAGCCAGGAGTAGGCTACGGCTTGGTGGTTAGGTGTAGGTCTGATGGTGTGTTTCCGTTCCAGGCTCGGGTTAGTGTTAGGGAACAGCAAGTCTTAGGGCACATGTGAGGGTACGGAAACGTGGGAGTGTCAGGCTACGTGCTGACGCACGTGTCAGTGCCAGCATACGGGCCAGGAGTAGGCTACTGCTTGGGGGTTAGGTGTAGGGCTTATGGTGTGTTTCCGTTCAGTACTAGGGTTAGGGTTAGGGAACGGCAAGGCTTACAGCACAGGTGAGGGTACGGTAATTTGGGAAGTTCAGGCTATGTGCTGACACAAAGGTCAGTGCCAGCGTATGGACCAGGAGTAGGCTACGGCTTGGGGGTAAGGTTTAGGGCTGGTGTTGGGTTTCCGTTCCGGGCTAGGGTTAGGGTTAGGGAACGGCAAGGCTTAGGGCACAGGTGAGAGTACGGAAACGTGGGAGGGTCAGGCTACGTGCTGATGAAAGGGTCACGGCCTGCGTACGGGCCAGGAATAGGCTACGGCGTAGGGAAAGGTATAGGGCTGGTGGTGGGTTTCTGTTCAGGGCTAGGGTTAGGGTTAGGGAACGGCAAGGCTTAGGGCACAGGTGAGGTTACGGAAACGTGGGAGGGTCAGGCTACATGCTGACGCACGGTTCAGTGCCAGCGTACAGGCCAGGACTAGGCTACGGCATACGATAAGGTGTAGGGCTGGTGGTGGGATTCCGTGCCGGGCTAGGGTTAGGGTTACGGAACGGCAAGGCTTAGGGCACAGGTGAGGGTACAGAAAAGTGGGAGGGTCAGGCTACGTGATGACGCACAGTTCAGTGCCAGCGTACGGGCCAGGAGTAGGCTACGGCATAGGGAAAGGTATAGGGCTGGTGGTGGGTTTGCGTTCCGGGCTAGGGTTAGGGTTAGGGAACGGCAAGGCTTAGGGCACAGGTGAGGGTACGGAAACGTGGGAGGGTCAGGCTACGTGCTGACGCACGCGTCAGTGCCCGCATACGGGCCAGGTGTAGGCTACAGCATAGGGTAAGGTGTAGGGCTGGTGGTGGGTTTACGTTCAGGGCTAGGGTTAGGGTTAGGGAACGGCAAGGCTTAGGGCACAGGTGAGGGTACGGAAACGTGGGAGGGTCACGCTATGTGCTGACGCACGGGTCAGTGCCAGCATATGGGCCAGGAATAGGCTATGGCTTGGGGGTAAGTTGTAGGGCTGGTGGTGTGTATCCGTTCCGGGCTAGGGTTAGGGTTACGGAATGGCAAGGCTTAGGGCACGGGTGAGGGTACAGAAACGTGGGAGGTTCATGCTACTTGCTGATGCACGGGTTAGTGCCACCGAACGGGCCAGGTGTAAGCTAGGGCTTGGGGGTAAGGTGTAGGGCTGGTGGTGGGTTTCCGTTCCGGGCTCGGGTTAGGGTTACGGAACGGCAAGGCTTAGGGCACAGGTGAGGGTACGGAAACCTGGGAGGGTCAGGCTACATGCTGACGCAAGTGTCAGTGCCACCGTACAGCCCAGGATTAGGCTACGGCTTAGGGGTAAGTTGTAGGGCTGGTGGTGGGTTTCCGTTCCGGGCTAGAGATAGGGTTAGGGAACGGCAAGGCGTAGGGCACAGCTGAGGGTACGGAAACGTGGGAGGGTCAGGCTACGTGCTGATGCACGGCTCACTGGCACCGTACCGGGCAGGTGTAGGCTACGGCATATGGTAAGGTGTAGGGCTGGTGGTGGGATTCCATTCCGGGCTAGGTTTAGGGTTAGGGAACGGCAAGGCTTAGGGCTCAGGTAAGGGTACGGAAACGTGGGAGGGTCAGGCTACATGCTGACGCATGGGTCAGTGCCACCGTACAGCCCAGGAGTAGGCTAAGGCTTAGGGGTAAGTTGTAGGGCTGGTTGTGTGTTTCCGTTCCGGGCTAGGGATAGGGTTAGGGAACGGCAAGGCGTAGGGCACAGCTGAGGGTACGGAAACGTGGGAGGGTCAGTCTACGTGCTGATGCACAGCTCAGTGGCACCGTACCGGGCAGGAGTAGGCTACGGCATATGGTAAGGTGTAGGGCTGGTGGTGGGATTCCATTCCGGGCTAGGTTTAGGGTTAGGGAACCGCAAGGCTTAGGGCTCAGGTAAGGGTACAAAAAAGTGGTAGGGTCCGGTTACGTGCTGACGCATGTGTCTGTGTCAGCGTACAGGCCAGGAGTAGGCTACGCAATAGGGTAAGGTCTAGGGCTGGTGGTGGGTTTCTGTTCTGGGCTAGGGTTAGGGTTAGGGAACGTCAAGGCTTAGGGCACAGGTGAGGGTACGGAAACGTGGGAGGGTCAGGCTACGTGATGACGCACGGGTCAGTGCCAGCATATGGGCCAGGAATAGGCTATGGCGTAGGGTAGAGTGTAGGGCTGGTGGTGGGTTTCTGTTCCGGGCTAGGGTTAGGGTTAGGAAACGGCAAGGCTTAGGGCACAGGTGAAGGTACGGAAACGTGTGAGGGTCAGGCTACGTGCTGACGCACGTGTCAGTGCCAGCGTACCGGCCAGGATAAGGCTACGGCTTGGGGGTAAGGTGTAGGGCTGGTGGTGGGTTTCCGTTCCGGGCTAGGGTTTGGGTTAGTGAACGGCAAGGCTTAGGGCTCAGGTGAGGGTACAGAAACGTGGGAGCGTCAGGCTACGTGCTGATGAAAGTGTCAGTGCCTGCGTACGAGCCAGGAATAGGCTACGGCGTAGGGAAAGGTGTAGGGCTGGTGGTGGGTTTCCGTTCCGGGCTAGGGTTAGTGTTAGGGAACGACACGTCTTTGGGCACAGGTGAGGGTCCGCAAACGTGGGAGGGTCAGGCTACGTGCTGAAGCACAGGTCAGTGCCTGCGTATGGGCCAGGTGTAGGCTACGGCTTAGGGTAAGGTGTAGGGCTGGTGGTGGGTTTCCTTTCCGGACTAAGGTTAGTGTTAGGGAATGGCAAGGCTTAGGGCCCAGGTGAGGGTACGGAAACGTGGGAGGGTCAAACTACATGCTGACGCACGGGTCAGTGTGAGCGTACGGGCGAGGAATAGGCTACCCAGGAGGGAAAGGTTTAGGGATGGTGGTGGGTTTCCGTTCCGGGTTAGGGTTTTGGTTAGGGAACGGCAAGGCTTAGGGCACAGGTGAGGGTACGGAAACGTGGGAGGGTTAGGCTACGTGCTGACGCATGTGTCAGAGCCAGCGTACGGGCCAGGAGTAGGCTACGGCGTACGGTAAAGTGTAGGGCTGGTGGTGGTTTTCCCTTCAGGGCTAGGGTTAGGGTTAGGGAACGGCAAGGCTTAGGGCACAGGTGAGGATACAGAAACGTGGGAGGGTCAGGCTACTTGCTGACGCACGGGTCAGTGCCAGCGTACGGGCCAGGAGTAGGCTACGGCGCAGGGTAAAGTGTAGGGCTAGTGGTGGTTTTCCGTTCAGGGCTAGGGTTAGGGTTAGGGAACGGCAAGGCTTAGGGCACAGGTGAGGATACAGAAACGTGGGAGGGTCAGGCTACGTGTTGACGCACGGGTCAGTGCAAACGTACCGGCCAGGAGTAGGCTACGGGTTGGGGTTTAGGCGTAGGGCTGGTGGTGGGTTTCTGTACAGGGCTAGGGTTAGGGTTAGGGAACGGCAAGGCTTAGGGCACAGGTGAGGGTACGGAAGAGTGGGAGGGTCAGGCTATTTGCTGACGCACGGGTCAGTGCCAGCGTACGGGCCAGGAGTAGGCTACGGCGTAGGGTAAAGTGTAGGGCTAGTGGTGGTTTTCCGTTCAGGGCTTGGGTTAGGGTTAGGGAACGGCAAGTCTTAGGGCACAGGTGAGGATACAGAAACGTGGGAGGGTCAGGCTACGTGCTCACGCACGGGTCAGTGCAATTGTACCGGCCAGGAGTAGGCTACGGCTTGGTTGTTAGGTGTAGGGCTGGTGGTGGATTTCTGTACAGGGCTAGGGTTAGGGTTAGGGAACGGCAAGGCTTAGGGCAAATGTGATGGTACGGAAACGTGGGAGGGTCAGGCTACGTGCTGACGCACGGGTCAGTGCCAGCGTACGGGCCATAATTAGGCTATGGCTTGGAGGTTAGGTGTAGGGCTGGTGATGGTTTTCCGTTCCGTACTAGGGTTAGGGTTAGGGAACAGCAAGGCTTACGGCACAGGTGAAGGTACGGAAATGTGGGAAGGTCAGGCTACGTGCTGACGCATGGGTCAGTGCCAGCGTTCGGGCCAGGATTAGGCTACGGCATAGGGTAAGGTGTAGGGCTTGTGGTGGGTTTCCATTCCGGGATAGGGTTATGGTTAGGGAACGGCAAGGCTTAGGGCCCAGGTGAGGGTACGGAAACGTGTGGGGGTCAGACTACATGCTGACGCACGGGTCAGTGCCAGCGTACGGGCCAGGAGTAGGCTACGGCGTAGGGAAAGGTTTAGGGCTGGTGGTGGTTTTCCGTTCCGGGCTACGGTTAGGGTTAGGGAACGGCAAGGCTTAGGGCACAGGTGAGGGTACGGAAACGTAGGAGGGTCAGGCTACCTGCTGACGCACGTGTCAGTGTCAGCGTACAGGCCAGGAGTAGGCTACGCCGTAGGGTAAGGTCTAGGGCTGGTGGTGGGTTTCCGTTCCGGGCTAGGGTTAGGGTTAGGGAACGTCTAGTCTTAGTGCACAGGTGAGGGAACGGAAACGTGGGAGCGTCAGTCTACGTGCTTACGCATGAGTCAGTGCCAGCGTATGGGCCAGCAGTAGGCTACAGCGTAGGGTAAGGTATAGGGCTGGTGGTGGGTTTCCGTTCCGGGCTAGGGTTAGGGTTAGGGAACGGCAAGGCTTAGGGCACAGGTGAGTGTACGTAAACGTGGGAGGGTCAGGCTACGTGCTGACGCACGGGTCAGTGCCAGCATACGGGCCAGGTGTAGGCTACGGCTTGTGGGTAATGTTTAGGGCTGGTGGTGGGTTTCCGTTCCGGGCTAGGGTTAGGGTTAGGGAACGGCAAGGCTTAGGGCAGAGGTGAGGGTACGGAAACGTGGGAGGGTTAGGCTACATGCTGACACACGGGTCAGTGCCCACGTACGGGCCAGGTGTAGGCTACGGCATAGGGTAAAGTGTAGGGCTGGTGGTGGTTTTCCGTTCTGTGCTAGGGTTAGGGTTAGGGAACGGCAAGGCATAGGGCACAGGTGAGGGTAAGGAAACGTGGGAGGGTCAGGCTACGTGCTGACGCACGGGTCAGTGCCAGCATACGGGCCAGGAGTAGGCTACATCTTGGGGGTAAGTTGTAGGGCTGGTGGTGCGTTTCCGTTCCGGGCTACGGTTAGGGTAAGGGAACGGCAAGGCTTAGGGCACAGGTGAGGGTACGGAAACGTGGGCAGGTCAGGCTACGTGCTGACGCACGGGTCAGTGCCAACGTACGGGCCAGGTGTAGGCTACGGCGTAGGGTATGGTGTAGGGCTGGTGGTGGGTTTCCGTTCCGGGCTAGGGTTAGTGTTAGGGAACGTCAAGGCTTAGGGCACAGGTGAGGGTACAGAAAAGTTGGAGGTTCAGGCTACGTGCTGATGCATGGGACAGCGCCAGCATACGGGCCAGGAGTAGGCTACGTCGTAGGGAAATGTGTAGGGCTGGTGGTGGGTTTCCATTCCGGGCTAGGGTTAGGGTTAGGGAACGTCAAGGCTTAGGGCACAGGTGAGAGTACGGAAACTGGGGAGGGTCAGGCTATGTGTCGATGCACGGGTCAGTGCTAGCGTACCAGCCAGGAGTAGGCTATGGCTTGGGGGTTAGGTGTAGGGCTGGTGGTGGGTTTCCGTTCCGGGCTAGGGTTAGGGTTAGGGAACGGCAAGGCTTAGGGCACAGGTGAGGGTACGGAAACGTGTGATGGTCAGGCTACGTGCTGACGCACGGGTCAGTGCCAGCGTACGGGCCAGGAATAGGCTATGGCTTGGTGGTAAGCTGTAGGGCTGGTGGTGGGTTTCCGTTCCGGACTAGGGTTAGGGTTAGGGAACGGCAACGCTTAGGGCACAGGTGAGGGTACGGAAACGTGTGAGGGTCAGGCTACGTGCTGACGCACGGGTCAGTGCCAGCGTACGAGCCAGGAGTAGGCTACGGTGTAGGGTAAGGTGTAGGGCTGCTGGTGGGTTTCCGTTCCTGGCTAAGGTTAGGGTGAGGGAACGGCAAGGCTTAGGGCACAGGTGAGGTTACAGTAACGTGGGAGGGTCAGGCTACGTGCTGACTCACGGGTCAGGGCCAGCGTACGGGCCAGGAGTAGGCTATGGCGTATGGTAAGGTGTAGGGCTTGTGGTGGGTTTCCGTTCCGGGCTAGTGTTAGGGTTAGGGAACGGCAAGGCTTAGGGCACAGGTGAGGGTATGGAAACGTGTGAGGGTCAGGCTACATGCTGACGCACGTGTCAGTGCCAGCGTACGGGCCAGGTATAGGCTACGGCATACGGTAAGGTGTAGGGCTGGTGGTGGCATTCCGTTCCGGCTTGGGATAGGGTTAGGGAACGGCAAGGCTTAGGGCACAGGTGAGGGTACGGAAACGTGGGAGGGTCAGGCTACATGCTGATGCACGTGTCAGTGCCAGCGTACCGGCCAGGTGTAGGCTACGGCGTAGGGTAAGGTGTAGGGCTGTTTCCCTTTCGGGCTACAGTTAGGGTTATGGAATGGCAAAGCGTAGGGCACAGGTGAGGTTACGGAAACGTGGGAGGGTCAGGCTACATGCTGAGGCACATATCAGTGCCAGCGTACCGGCCAGGATTAGGCTACGGCTTGGTGGTTAGGTGTAGGGTTGGTGGTGTGTTTCCGTTCCAGGCTACGGTTAGTGTTAGGGAACAGCAAGGCTTAGGGCACAGGTTAGGGTACGGAAATGTGGGAGGGTCAGGCTACGTGCTGATGCACGGGTCAGTGCCAGCGTACGGGCCAGGAGTAGGCTATGTTTTCGGGGTTAGGTGTAGGGCTGGTGGTGTGTTTCCGTTCCGTACTAGGTTTAGGGTTAGGGAACGGCAAGGCTTAGGGCACAGGTGAGGTTACGGTAATGTGGGAAGTTCAGGCTACATGCTGACGCACAGGTCAGTGCCAGCGTATGGGCCAGGAGTAGGCTACGGCTTGGGGGTAAGATGTAGGGCTGGTGGTGGGTTTCCGTTCCAGGCTAGGGTTAGGGTTAGGGAACGGCAAGGCTTAGGGCACAGGTGAGGGTACGGAAACGTGGGAGGGTCAGGCTACGTGCTGACGCACGGCTCAGTGCCAGCGTAAGGGCCAGGAGTAGGCTACGGCGTAGTGTAAGGTTTAGGGCTGGTGGTGGGTTTTCGTTCCGGGCTACGGTTACGGTTAGGGAATGGCAAGGCTTAGGGCACATGTGAGGGTACGGAAACGTGGGAGTGTATGGCTATGTGCTGAAGCACGGGTCAATGCCAGGGTACGGGCAAGGAGTAGGCTACGGCATAGGGTAAGGTGTAGGGCGGGTGGTGGGTTTCCGTTCCGGGCTAGGGTTAGGGTAAGGGAACGGCAAGGCTTAGGGCACAGGTGAGGGTACAGAAAAGTGGGAGGGTTAGGCTACGTGATGACGCACGGGTCAGTGCCAGCGTACGGGCCAGGAGTATGCTACGGCGTAGGGAAAGGTGTAGGGCTGGTGGTGGGTTTGCGTTCCTGGCTAGGGTTAGGGATAGGGAACGTCAAGGCTTAGGGCACATGTGAGGGTATGGAAACGTGAGAGGGTCAGGCTACATGCTGACGCACGGGTCAGTGCCAGCGTACGAGCCAGGAGTAGGCTACGGTGTAGCGTATGGTGTAGGGCTGGTGGTGGGTTTCCGTTCCGGGCTAGGGTTAGGGTTAGGGAACGGCAAGGCTTAGGGCACAGGTGAGGGTACGGAAAAGTGGGAGGGTCAGGCTACGTGCTGACGCACGGGTCAGTGCCAGCGTACGGGCCAGGAGTAGGCTACGGCTTGTGGCTAAGTTTTAGGGCTGGTGGTGGCTTTCCGTTCCGGGCTAGGGTTAGGGTTAGGGAACGGCAAGGCTTAGGGCACAGGTGAGGGTACAGAAACGTGGGAGGGTCAGGCTACGTGCTGACGCACGGGTCAGTGCCCGCGTACGGGCCAGGAGTAGGCTACGGCTTGGGGGTAATGTGTAGGGCTGGTGGTGGGTTTCCGTTCCGGGCTAGGGTTAGGGTTACGGAACGGCAAGGCTTAGGGCACGGGTGAGGGTACAGAAACGTGGGAGGGTCAGGCTACTTGCTGATGCTAGGGTTACTGCCACCGAACGTGCCAGGAGTAGGCTACGGCTTGGGGGTAAGGTGTAGGGCTGGTGGTGGGTTTCCGTTCCGGGCTAGGGTTAGGGTTACAGAACGGCAAGGCTTAGGGCAGAGGTGAGGGTACGGAAACGTGGGAGCGTCAGGCTACATGATGACGCAAGGGGCAGTGCCACCGTACAGTCCAGGAGTAGGCTACGGCGTAGGTTAAGGTGTAGGGCTGGTGGTGGGTTTCCGTTCCGGGCTAGGGTTTGGTTTAGGGAACGGCAAGGCTTAGGGCACAGATGAGGGTACGGAAACGTGGGAGTGTCAGGCTACATGCTGACACACGGGTCAGTGCCTGCGTATGGGCCAGGACTAGGCTACGGCATACGATATGGTGTAGAGCTGATGGTGAGATTCCGTGCCGGTCTAGGGTTAGGGTTAGGGAACGACAAGGCTTAGGGCACAGGTGAGCGTACGGTAAAATGGGAGGGTCAGGCTACGTGCTGAAGCACAGGTCAGTGCCCGCGTACGGGCCAGGTGTAGGCTACGGAATAGAGTAAGGTGTAGGGCTGGTGGTGGGTTTCCGTTCCGGGCTAGGGTTAGGGTTAGTGAACGGCAAGGCTTAGGGCACAGGTGAGGGTACGGAAACGTGGGCGGGTCAGGCTACTTGCTGATGAAAGTGTCAGTGGCTGTGTATGAGCCAGGAATAGGCTACGGCGTAGAGAAAGGTGTAGGGCTGGTGGTGGGTTTCCGTTCCGGACTAGGGTTAGTGTTAGGGAACGGCAAGGCTTAGGGCACAGGTGAGGGTCCGCAAAAGTGGGAGGGTCAGGCTTCGTGCTGACGCACGGGTCTGTGCCAGCGTACGGGCCAGGAGTAGGCTACGGCTTGGGGGTAAGGTGAAGGGCTGGTGGTGGGTTTCCGTTCCGGGCTAGGGTTAGGGTTAGGGAACGGCAAGGCTTAGGGCACAGGTGAGGATACAGAAACGTGGGAGGTTCAGGCTACGTGATGATGCACGGGTCAGTGCCAGCGTACTGGCCAGGAGTAGGCTACGGCTTGGGGGTTAGGTGTAGGGCTTATGGTGTGTTTCCGTTCAGTACTAGGGTTAGGGTTAGGGAACGGCAAGGCTTACGGCACAGGTGAGGGTACGGTAATGTGGGAAGTTCAGGCTATGTGCTGACACAAAGGTCAGTGCCAGCGTATGGACCAGGAGTAGGCTACGGCTTGGGGGTAAGGTTTAGGGCTGGTGGTGGGTTTCCGTTCCGGGCTAGGGTTAGGGTTAGGGAACGGCAAGGCTTAGGGCACAGGTGAGGGTACGGAAACGTGGGAGGGTCAGGCTACGTGCTGATGAAAGGGTCAGTGGCTGCGTACGGGCCAGTTGTAGGCTACGGCATAGAGTAAGGTGTAGGTCTGGTGGTGGGTTTCCGTTCCGGGCTAGGGTTAGGGTTAGTGAACGGCAAGGCTTAGGGCACAGGTGAGGGTACGGAAACGTGGGAGGATCAGGGTACTTGCTGATGAAAGGGTCAGTGCCTGCGTATGAGCCAGGAATAGGCTACGGCGTAGGGAAAGGTGTAGGGCTGGTGGTGGGTTTCCGTTCCAGTCTAGGGTTAGGGTTAGGGAACGGCAAGCCTTAGGGCACAGGTGAGGGTACAGAAACGTGGGAGGGTCAGGCTACGTGCTGACGCACGGGTCAGTGCCAGGGTACAGGCAAGGAGTAGGCTACGGCATAGGCTAAGGAGTAGGGCTGGTGGTGGGTTTCCGTTCCAGGCTAGGGCTAGGGTAAGGGAACGGCAAGGCTTAGGGCACAGGTGAGCGTACAGAAAAGTGGGAGGGTCAGGCTACGTGATGACGCACGGTTCAGTGCCAGCGTACGGGCCAGGAGTAGGCTACGGCATAGGGAAAAGTGTAGGGCTGGTGGTGGGTTTGCGTTCCGGGCTAGGGTTAGGGTTAGGGAACGGCAAGGCTTAGGGCACAGGTGAGGGTACGGAAACGTGGGAGGGTCAGGCTACGTGCTGAAGCACGTGTCAGTGCCCGCATACGGGCCAGGTGTAGGCTACAGCATAGGGTAAGGTGTAGGGCTGGTGGTGGGTTTACGTTCCGGGCTAGGGTTAGGGTTAGGGAACGGCAAGGCTTAGGGCACACGTGAGGGTACGGAAACGTATGAGGATCAGGCTACGTGCTGACGCACGAGTCAGTGCCAGCGTACGTGCCAGGAGTAGGCTACAGGGTAGGGTAATGTGTAGGGCTGCTGATGGGTTTCTGTTCCTGGCTAGGGTGAGTGTGAGGGAACGGCAAGGCTTAGGGCACAGGTGATGGTACGGAAACGTGGGAGGGTCAGGCTACGTGCTGACGCACGGGCCAGTGCCAGCGTACGGGCCAGGAGTAGGCTACGGCTTGGGGGTAAGTTGTACGGCTGGTGGTGGTTTTCCGTTCCGGTCTAGGGTTAGGGTTAGTGAACGGCAAGGCTTAGGGCACAGGTGAGGGTACAGAAACGTGGGAGGGTCAGGCTAAGTGCTGATGAAAGTGTCAGTGCCTACGTACGAGCCAGGAATAGGCTACGGCGTAGGGAAATGTGTAGGGCTGGTGGTGGGTTTCCGTTCCGGGCTAGGGTTAGGGTTAGGGAACGGCAAGTCTTAGGGCACAGGTGAGGGTCCACAAACGTGGGATGGCCAGGCTACGTGCTGAAGCACAGGTCAGTGCCCGCGTATGCGCCAGGTGTAGGCTACGGCATAGGGTAAGGTGTAGGGCTGGTGGTGGGTTTCCCTTCCGGGCTAAGGTTAGTGTTAGGGAATGGCAAGGCTGAGGGCCCACGTGAGGGTACGGAAACGTGGGAGGGTCAAACTACATGTTGACGCACGGGTCAGTGCGAGCGTACGGGCGAGGAGTAGGCTACCCACTAGGGAAAGGTTTAGGGATGGTGGTGGATTTCCGTTCCGAGTTATGGTTAGGGTTAGGGAACGGCAAGGCTTAGGGCACAGGTGAGGGTACGGAAACGTGGGAGGGTCAGGCTACGTGCTGACGCACGGGTCAGTGCCAGCGTACGGGCCAGGAGTAGGCTACGGCGTAGTGTAAGGTTTAGGGCTGGTGGTGGGTTTTCGTTCCGGGCTACGGTAACGGTTAGGGAATGGCAAGGCTTAGGGCACATGTGAGGGTACGGAAACGTGGGAGTGTATGGCTACGTGCTGAAGCACGGGTCAGTGCCAGGGTACGGGCAAGGAGTAGGCTACGGCATAGGGTAAGGTGTAGGGCGGGTGGTGGGTTTCCGTTCCGGGCTAGGGTTATTGTTAGGGAACGGCAAGGCTTAGGGCACAGGTGAGGGTCCGCAAACGTGGGAGGGTCAGGCTTCGTGCTGACGCATGGGTCTGTGCCAGCGTACGGGCCAGGAATAGGCTATGGCTTGGGGGTAAGCTGTAGAGCTGGTGGTGTGTTTCCATTCCGGACTAGGGTTAGGGTTAGGGAACGGCAAGGCTTAGGGCACAGGTGAGGGTACGGAAACGTGTGAGGGTCAGGCTATGTGCTGACGCACGTGTCAATGCCAACGTACGT
The DNA here is from genome assembly GCF_964341445.2 of Mesoplodon mirus. NCBI lineage: Eukaryota > Metazoa > Chordata > Mammalia > Artiodactyla > Ziphiidae > Mesoplodon > Mesoplodon mirus. Next base: position 644,576 of record NW_028295576.1, read on the forward strand.
GCCAGGAGTAGGCTATGGCGTAGGGCAAGGTGTAGGGCTGGTAGTGCGTTTCCGTTCCGGGCTTGGGTTAGGGTTAGGGAAAGGCAAGGCTTAGGGCCCAGGTGAGGGTACGGAAACGTGGGAGGGTCAGGCTACGTGCTGACGCACGGGTCAGTGCCAGCGAACCGGCCAGGAGTACGCTACGGCTTGGGGGTTAGGTGTAGGGCTGGTGGTGGGTTTCCGTTCCAGGCTAGGGTTAGTGTTATGGAACAGGAAGGCTTAGGGCATAGGTGAGGGTACGGAAACCTGGGAGGGTCAGGCTACGTGCTGACGCACGGTTCAGTGCCAGCGTACGGGCCAGGAGTATGCTATGGTTTGTGGGTTAGGTGTAGGGCTTGTGGTGTGTTTCCGTCCCGTACTAGGGTTAGGGTTATGGAAGGGCAAGGCTTAGGGCACAGGTGACGTTACGGTAACGTGGGAAGGTCAGGCTACGTGCTGACGCACAGGTCAGTGCCAGCGTATGGACCACGTGTAGGCTACGGCTTGGGGGTAAGTTGTAGGGCTAGTGGTGGGATTCCGTTCCGGGCTACAGTTAGTGTTAGGGAACGGCAAAGCTTAGGGCACAGGTGAGGGTACGGAAATGTGGGAGGGTCAGGCTACGTGATGACGCAAGGGTCAGTGCCAGCATACCCGCCAGGAGTAGGCTACGGCTTGGGGGTAAGGTGTAGGGCTGGTGGTGTGTTTCCGTTCCGGGCTAGGGTTAGGGTTAGGGAACGGCAAGGCTTAGGGCACAGGTGAGGGTACGGAAACGTGGGAGGGCCTGGCTACGTGCTGACGCACGGGTCAGTGCCAGCATTCGGGCCAGGAGTAGGCTACGGCGTAGGGTAAGGTGTAGGGTTGGTGGTGGGTTTCCGTTCCGGGCTAGGGTAAGGGTTAGGGAATGGCAAGTCTTACAGCACAGGTGAGGGTACGGAAACGTGAGAGGGTTAGGCTACGTGCTGACGCACGTGTCAGTGCCAGCGTACGGGCCAGGAGTATGCTACGGCGTAGGGTGAGGTGTTTGGCTGGTGGTGTGTTTCCGTTCATGGGCTAGGGTTAGGGTTAGGAAACGGCAAGGCTTAGGGCCCAGGTGAGGGTACGGAAACGTGGGAGGGTCAGACTACGTGCTGACGCATGGTTCAGTGCCAGCGTACGGGCCAGGTGTAGGCTACGGCGTAGGGAACGGTTTAGGGCTAGTGGTGGGTTTCCGTTCCGGGGTAGGGTTAGGGTTAGGGAACGGCAAGGCTTAGGGCACAGGTGAGGGTACGAACACGTGGGAGGGTCAGGCTACGTGCTGACACACGGGTCAGTGCCAGCGTACCAGCCAGGAGTAGGCTACGGCTTGGTGGTTAGGTGTAGGTCTGATGGTGTGTTTCCGTTCCAGGCTCGGGTTAGTGTTAGGGAACAGCAAGTCTTAGGGCACATGTGAGGGTACGGAAACGTGGGAGTGTCAGGCTACGTGCTGACGCACGTGTCAGTGCCAGCATACGGGCCAGGAGTAGGCTACTGCTTGGGGGTTAGGTGTAGGGCTTATGGTGTGTTTCCGTTCAGTACTAGGGTTAGGGTTAGGGAACGGCAAGGCTTACGGCACAGGTGAGGGTACGGTAATTTGGGAAGTTCAGGCTATGTGCTGACACAAAGGTCAGTGCCAGCGTATGGACCAGGAGTAGGCTACGGCTTGGGGGTAAGGTTTAGGGCTGGTGTTGGGTTTCCGTTCCGGGCTAGGGTTAGGGTTAGGGAACGGCAAGGCTTAGGGCACAGGTGAGAGTACGGAAACGTGGGAGGGTCAGGCTACGTGCTGATGAAAGGGTCACGGCCTGCGTACGGGCCAGGAATAGGCTACGGCGTAGGGAAAGGTATAGGGCTGGTGGTGGGTTTCTGTTCAGGGCTAGGGTTAGGGTTAGGGAACGGCAAGGCTTAGGGCACAGGTGAGGTTACGGAAACGTGGGAGGGTCAGGCTACATGCTGACGCACGGTTCAGTGCCAGCGTACAGGCCAGGACTAGGCTACGGCATACGATAAGGTGTAGGGCTGGTGGTGGGATTCCGTGCCGGGCTAGGGTTAGGGTTACGGAACGGCAAGGCTTAGGGCACAGGTGAGGGTACAGAAAAGTGGGAGGGTCAGGCTACGTGATGACGCACAGTTCAGTGCCAGCGTACGGGCCAGGAGTAGGCTACGGCATAGGGAAAGGTATAGGGCTGGTGGTGGGTTTGCGTTCCGGGCTAGGGTTAGGGTTAGGGAACGGCAAGGCTTAGGGCACAGGTGAGGGTACGGAAACGTGGGAGGGTCAGGCTACGTGCTGACGCACGCGTCAGTGCCCGCATACGGGCCAGGTGTAGGCTACAGCATAGGGTAAGGTGTAGGGCTGGTGGTGGGTTTACGTTCAGGGCTAGGGTTAGGGTTAGGGAACGGCAAGGCTTAGGGCACAGGTGAGGGTACGGAAACGTGGGAGGGTCACGCTATGTGCTGACGCACGGGTCAGTGCCAGCATATGGGCCAGGAATAGGCTATGGCTTGGGGGTAAGTTGTAGGGCTGGTGGTGTGTATCCGTTCCGGGCTAGGGTTAGGGTTACGGAATGGCAAGGCTTAGGGCACGGGTGAGGGTACAGAAACGTGGGAGGTTCATGCTACTTGCTGATGCACGGGTTAGTGCCACCGAACGGGCCAGGTGTAAGCTAGGGCTTGGGGGTAAGGTGTAGGGCTGGTGGTGGGTTTCCGTTCCGGGCTCGGGTTAGGGTTACGGAACGGCAAGGCTTAGGGCACAGGTGAGGGTACGGAAACCTGGGAGGGTCAGGCTACATGCTGACGCAAGTGTCAGTGCCACCGTACAGCCCAGGATTAGGCTACGGCTTAGGGGTAAGTTGTAGGGCTGGTGGTGGGTTTCCGTTCCGGGCTAGAGATAGGGTTAGGGAACGGCAAGGCGTAGGGCACAGCTGAGGGTACGGAAACGTGGGAGGGTCAGGCTACGTGCTGATGCACGGCTCACTGGCACCGTACCGGGCAGGTGTAGGCTACGGCATATGGTAAGGTGTAGGGCTGGTGGTGGGATTCCATTCCGGGCTAGGTTTAGGGTTAGGGAACGGCAAGGCTTAGGGCTCAGGTAAGGGTACGGAAACGTGGGAGGGTCAGGCTACATGCTGACGCATGGGTCAGTGCCACCGTACAGCCCAGGAGTAGGCTAAGGCTTAGGGGTAAGTTGTAGGGCTGGTTGTGTGTTTCCGTTCCGGGCTAGGGATAGGGTTAGGGAACGGCAAGGCGTAGGGCACAGCTGAGGGTACGGAAACGTGGGAGGGTCAGTCTACGTGCTGATGCACAGCTCAGTGGCACCGTACCGGGCAGGAGTAGGCTACGGCATATGGTAAGGTGTAGGGCTGGTGGTGGGATTCCATTCCGGGCTAGGTTTAGGGTTAGGGAACCGCAAGGCTTAGGGCTCAGGTAAGGGTACAAAAAAGTGGTAGGGTCCGGTTACGTGCTGACGCATGTGTCTGTGTCAGCGTACAGGCCAGGAGTAGGCTACGCAATAGGGTAAGGTCTAGGGCTGGTGGTGGGTTTCTGTTCTGGGCTAGGGTTAGGGTTAGGGAACGTCAAGGCTTAGGGCACAGGTGAGGGTACGGAAACGTGGGAGGGTCAGGCTACGTGATGACGCACGGGTCAGTGCCAGCATATGGGCCAGGAATAGGCTATGGCGTAGGGTAGAGTGTAGGGCTGGTGGTGGGTTTCTGTTCCGGGCTAGGGTTAGGGTTAGGAAACGGCAAGGCTTAGGGCACAGGTGAAGGTACGGAAACGTGTGAGGGCCAGGCTACGTGCTGACGCACGTGTCAGTGCCAGCGTACCGGCCAGGATAAGGCTACGGCTTGGGGGTAAGGTGTAGGGCTGGTGGTGGGTTTCCGTTCCGGGCTAGGGTTTGGGTTAGTGAACGGCAAGGCTTAGGGCTCAGGTGAGGGTACAGAAACGTGGGAGCGTCAGGCTACGTGCTGATGAAAGTGTCAGTGCCTGCGTACGAGCCAGGAATAGGCTACGGCGTAGGGAAAGGTGTAGGGCTGGTGGTGGGTTTCCGTTCCGGGCTAGGGTTAGTGTTAGGGAACGACACGTCTTTGGGCACAGGTGAGGGTCCGCAAACGTGGGAGGGTCAGGCTACGTGCTGAAGCACAGGTCAGTGCCTGCGTATGGGCCAGGTGTAGGCTACGGCTTAGGGTAAGGTGTAGGGCTGGTGGTGGGTTTCCTTTCCGGACTAAGGTTAGTGTTAGGGAATGGCAAGGCTTAGGGCCCAGGTGAGGGTACGGAAACGTGGGAGGGTCAAACTACATGCTGACGCACGGGTCAGTGTGAGCGTACGGGCGAGGAATAGGCTACCCAGGAGGGAAAGGTTTAGGGATGGTGGTGGGTTTCCGTTCCGGGTTAGGGTTTTGGTTAGGGAACGGCAAGGCTTAGGGCACAGGTGAGGGTACGGAAACGTGGGAGGGTTAGGCTACGTGCTGACGCATGTGTCAGAGCCAGCGTACGGGCCAGGAGTAGGCTACGGCGTACGGTAAAGTGTAGGGCTGGTGGTGGTTTTCCCTTCAGGGCTAGGGTTAGGGTTAGGGAACGGCAAGGCTTAGGGCACAGGTGAGGATACAGAAACGTGGGAGGGTCAGGCTACTTGCTGACGCACGGGTCAGTGCCAGCGTACGGGCCAGGAGTAGGCTACGGCGCAGGGTAAAGTGTAGGGCTAGTGGTGGTTTTCCGTTCAGGGCTAGGGTTAGGGTTAGGGAACGGCAAGGCTTAGGGCACAGGTGAGGATACAGAAACTAGGGAGGGTCAGGCTACGTGTTGACGCACGGGTCAGTGCAAACGTACCGGCCAGGAGTAGGCTACGGGTTGGGGTTTAGGCGTAGGGCTGGTGGTGGGTTTCTGTACAGGGCTAGGGTTAGGGTTAGGGAACGGCAAGGCTTAGGGCACAGGTGAGGGTACGGAAGAGTGGGAGGGTCAGGCTATTTGCTGACGCACGGGTCAGTGCCAGCGTACGGGCCAGGAGTAGGCTACGGCGTAGGGTAAAGTGTAGGGCTAGTGGTGGTTTTCCGTTCAGGGCTTGGGTGAGGGTTAGGGAACGGCAAGTCTTAGGGCACAGGTGAGGATACAGAAACGTGGGAGGGTCAGGCTACGTGCTCACGCATGGGTCAGTGCAATTGTACCGGCCAGGAGTAGGCTACGGCTTGGTTGTTAGGTGTAGGGCTGGTGGTGGATTTCTGTACAGGGCTAGGGTTAGGGTTAGGGAACGGCAAGGCTTAGGGCAAATGTGATGGTACGGAAACGTGGGAGGGTCAGGCTACGTGCTGACGCACGGGTCAGTGCCAGCGTACGGGCCATAATTAGGCTATGGCTTGGAGGTTAGGTGTAGGGCTGGTGATGGTTTTCCGTTCCGTACTAGGGTTAGGGTTAGGGAACAGCAAGGCTTACGGCACAGGTGAAGGTACGGAAATGTGGGAAGGTCAGGCTACGTGCTGACGCATGGGTCAGTGCCAGCGTTCGGGCCAGGATTAGGCTACGGCATAGGGTAAGGTGTAGGGCTTGTGGTGGGTTTCCATTCCGGGATAGGGTTATGGTTAGGGAACGGCAAGGCTTAGGGCCCAGGTGAGGGTACGGAAACGTGTGGGGGTCAGACTACATGCTGACGCACGGGTCAGTGCCAGCGTACGGGCCAGGAGTAGGCTACGGCGTAGGGAAAGGTTTAGGGCTGGTGGTGGTTTTCCGTTCCGGGCTACGGTTAGGGTTAGGGAACGGCAAGGCTTAGGGCACAGGTGAGGGTACGGAAACGTAGGAGGGTCAGGCTACCTGCTGACGCACGTGTCAGTGTCAGCGTACAGGCCAGGAGTAGGCTACGCCGTAGGGTAAGGTCTAGGGCTGGTGGTGGGTTTCCGTTCCGGGCTAGGGTTAGGGTTAGGGAACGTCTAGTCTTAGTGCACAGGTGAGGGAACGGAAACGTGGGAGCGTCAGTCTACGTGCTTACGCATGAGTCAGTGCCAGCGTATGGGCCAGCAGTAGGCTACAGCGTAGGGTAAGGTATAGGGCTGGTGGTGGGTTTCCGTTCCGGGCTAGGGTTAGGGTTAGGGAACGGCAAGGCTTAGGGCACAGGTGAGTGTACGTAAACGTGGGAGGGTCAGGCTACGTGCTGACGCACGGGTCAGTGCCAGCATACGGGCCAGGTGTAGGCTACGGCTTGTGGGTAATGTTTAGGGCTGGTGGTGGGTTTCCGTTCCGGGCTAGGGTTAGGGTTAGGGAACGGCAAGGCTTAGGGCAGAGGTGAGGGTACGGAAACGTGGGAGGGTTAGGCTACATGCTGACACACGGGTCAGTGCCCACGTACGGGCCAGGTGTAGGCTACGGCATAGGGTAAAGTGTAGGGCTGGTGGTGGTTTTCCGTTCTGTGCTAGGGTTAGGGTTAGGGAACGGCAAGGCATAGGGCACAGGTGAGGGTAAGGAAACGTGGGAGGGTCAGGCTACGTGCTGACGCACGGGTCAGTGCCAGCATACGGGCCAGGAGTAGGCTACATCTTGGGGGTAAGTTGTAGGGCTGGTGGTGCGTTTCCGTTCCGGGCTACGGTTAGGGTAAGGGAACGGCAAGGCTTAGGGCACAGGTGAGGGTACGGAAACGTGGGCAGGTCAGGCTACGTGCTGACGCACGGGTCAGTGCCAACGTACGGGCCAGGTGTAGGCTACGGCGTAGGGTATGGTGTAGGGCTGGTGGTGGGTTTCCGTTCCGGGCTAGGGTTAGTGTTAGGGAACGTCAAGGCTTAGGGCACAGGTGAGGGTACAGAAAAGTTGGAGGTTCAGGCTACGTGCTGATGCATGGGACAGCGCCAGCATACGGGCCAGGAGTAGGCTACGTCGTAGGGAAATGTGTAGGGCTGGTGGTGGGTTTCCATTCCGGGCTAGGGTTAGGGTTAGGGAACGTCAAGGCTTAGGGCACAGGTGAGAGTACGGAAACTGGGGAGGGTCAGGCTATGTGTCGATGCACGGGTCAGTGCTAGCGTACCAGCCAGGAGTAGGCTATGGCTTGGGGGTTAGGTGTAGGGCTGGTGGTGGGTTTCCGTTCCGGGCTAGGGTTAGGGTTAGGGAACGGCAAGGCTTAGGGCACAGGTGAGGGTACGGAAACGTGTGATGGTCAGGCTACGTGCTGACGCACGGGTCAGTGCCAGCGTACGGGCCAGGAATAGGCTATGGCTTGGTGGTAAGCTGTAGGGCTGGTGGTGGGTTTCCGTTCCGGACTAGGGTTAGGGTTAGGGAACGGCAACGCTTAGGGCACAGGTGAGGGTACGGAAACGTGTGAGGGTCAGGCTACGTGCTGACGCACGGGTCAGTGCCAGCGTACGAGCCAGGAGTAGGCTACGGTGTAGGGTAAGGTGTAGGGCTGCTGGTGGGTTTCCGTTCCTGGCTAAGGTTAGGGTGAGGGAACGGCAAGGCTTAGGGCACAGGTGAGGTTACAGTAACGTGGGAGGGTCAGGCTACGTGCTGACTCACGGGTCAGGGCCAGCGTACGGGCCAGGAGTAGGCTATGGCGTATGGTAAGGTGTAGGGCTTGTGGTGGGTTTCCGTTCCGGGCTAGTGTTAGGGTTAGGGAACGGCAAGGCTTAGGGCACAGGTGAGGGTATGGAAACGTGTGAGGGTCAGGCTACATGCTGACGCACGTGTCAGTGCCAGCGTACGGGCCAGGTATAGGCTACGGCATACGGTAAGGTGTAGGGCTGGTGGTGGCATTCCGTTCCGGCTTGGGATAGGGTTAGGGAACGGCAAGGCTTAGGGCACAGGTGAGGGTACGGAAACGTGGGAGGGTCAGGCTACATGCTGATGCACGTGTCAGTGCCAGCGTACCGGCCAGGTGTAGGCTACGGCGTAGGGTAAGGTGTAGGGCTGTTTCCCTTTCGGGCTACAGTTAGGGTTATGGAATGGCAAAGCGTAGGGCACAGGTGAGGTTACGGAAACGTGGGAGGGTCAGGCTACATGCTGAGGCACATATCAGTGCCAGCGTACCGGCCAGGAGTAGGCTACGGCTTGGTGGTTAGGTGTAGGTTTGGTGGTGTGTTTCCGTTCCAGGCTACGGTTAGTGTTAGGGAACAGCAAGGCTTAGGGCACAGGTTAGGGTACGGAAATGTGGGAGGGTCAGGCTACGTGCTGATGCACGGGTCAGTGCCAGCGTACGGGCCAGGAGTAGGCTATGTTTTCGGGGTTAGGTGTAGGGCTGGTGGTGTGTTTCCGTTCCGTACTAGGTTTAGGGTTAGGGAACGGCAAGGCTTAGGGCACAGGTGAGGTTACGGTAATGTGGGAAGTTCAGGCTACATGCTGACGCACAGGTCAGTGCCAGCGTATGGGCCAGGAGTAGGCTACGGCTTGGGGGTAAGATGTAGGGCTGGTGGTGGGTTTCCGTTCCAGGCTAGGGTTAGGGTTAGGGAACGGCAAGGCTTAGGGCACAGGTGAGGGTACGGAAACGTGGGAGGGTCAGGCTACGTGCTGACGCACGGCTCAGTGCCAGCGTAAGGGCCAGGAGTAGGCTACGGCGTAGTGTAAGGTTTAGGGCTGGTGGTGGGTTTTCGTTCCGGGCTACGGTTACGGTTAGGGAATGGCAAGGCTTAGGGCACATGTGAGGGTACGGAAACGTGGGAGTGTATGGCTATGTGCTGAAGCACGGGTCAATGCCAGGGTACGGGCAAGGAGTAGGCTACGGCATAGGGTAAGGTGTAGGGCGGGTGGTGGGTTTCCGTTCCGGGCTAGGGTTAGGGTAAGGGAACGGCAAGGCTTAGGGCACAGGTGAGGGTACAGAAAAGTGGGAGGGTTAGGCTACGTGATGACGCACGGGTCAGTGCCAGCGTACGGGCCAGGAGTATGCTACGGCGTAGGGAAAGGTGTAGGGCTGGTGGTGGGTTTGCGTTCCTGGCTAGGGTTAGGGATAGGGAACGTCAAGGCTTAGGGCACATGTGAGGGTATGGAAACGTGAGAGGGTCAGGCTACATGCTGACGCACGGGTCAGTGCCAGCGTACGAGCCAGGAGTAGGCTACGGTGTAGCGTATGGTGTAGGGCTGGTGGTGGGTTTCCGTTCCGGGCTAGGGTTAGGGTTAGGGAACGGCAAGGCTTAGGGCACAGGTGAGGGTACGGAAAAGTGGGAGGGTCAGGCTACGTGCTGACGCACGGGTCAGTGCCAGCGTACGGGCCAGGAGTAGGCTACGGCTTGTGGCTAAGTTTTAGGGCTGGTGGTGGCTTTCCGTTCCGGGCTAGGGTTAGGGTTAGGGAACGGCAAGGCTTAGGGCACAGGTGAGGGTACAGAAACGTGGGAGGGTCAGGCTACGTGCTGACGCACGGGTCAGTGCCCGCGTACGGGCCAGGAGTAGGCTACGGCTTGGGGGTAATGTGTAGGGCTGGTGGTGGGTTTCCGTTCCGGGCTAGGGTTAGGGTTACGGAACGGCAAGGCTTAGGGCACGGGTGAGGGTACAGAAACGTGGGAGGGTCAGGCTACTTGCTGATGCTAGGGTTACTGCCACCGAACGTGCCAGGAGTAGGCTACGGCTTGGGGGTAAGGTGTAGGGCTGGTGGTGGGTTTCCGTTCCGGGCTAGGGTTAGGGTTACAGAACGGCAAGGCTTAGGGCAGAGGTGAGGGTACGGAAACGTGGGAGCGTCAGGCTACATGATGACGCAAGGGGCAGTGCCACCGTACAGTCCAGGAGTAGGCTACGGCGTAGGTTAAGGTGTAGGGCTGGTGGTGGGTTTCCGTTCCGGGCTAGGGTTTGGTTTAGGGAACGGCAAGGCTTAGGGCACAGATGAGGGTACGGAAACGTGGGAGTGTCAGGCTACATGCTGACACACGGGTCAGTGCCTGCGTATGGGCCAGGACTAGGCTACGGCATACGATATGGTGTAGAGCTGATGGTGAGATTCCGTGCCGGTCTAGGGTTAGGGTTAGGGAACGACAAGGCTTAGGGCACAGGTGAGCGTACGGTAAAATGGGAGGGTCAGGCTACGTGCTGAAGCACAGGTCAGTGCCCGCGTACGGGCCAGGTGTAGGCTACGGAATAGAGTAAGGTGTAGGGCTGGTGGTGGGTTTCCGTTCCGGGCTAGGGTTAGGGTTAGTGAACGGCAAGGCTTAGGGCACAGGTGAGGGTACGGAAACGTGGGCGGGTCAGGCTACTTGCTGATGAAAGTGTCAGTGGCTGTGTATGAGCCAGGAATAGGCTACGGCGTAGAGAAAGGTGTAGGGCTGGTGGTGGGTTTCCGTTCCGGACTAGGGTTAGTGTTAGGGAACGGCAAGGCTTAGGGCACAGGTGAGGGTCCGCAAAAGTGGGAGGGTCAGGCTTCGTGCTGACGCACGGGTCTGTGCCAGCGTACGGGCCAGGAGTAGGCTACGGCTTGGGGGTAAGGTGAAGGGCTGGTGGTGGGTTTCCGTTCCGGGCTAGGGTTAGGGTTAGGGAACGGCAAGGCTTAGGGCACAGGTGAGGATACAGAAACGTGGGAGGTTCAGGCTACGTGATGATGCACGGGTCAGTGCCAGCGTACTGGCCAGGAGTAGGCTACGGCTTGGGGGTTAGGTGTAGGGCTTATGGTGTGTTTCCGTTCAGTACTAGGGTTAGGGTTAGGGAACGGCAAGGCTTACGGCACAGGTGAGGGTACGGTAATGTGGGAAGTTCAGGCTATGTGCTGACACAAAGGTCAGTGCCAGCGTATGGACCAGGAGTAGGCTACGGCTTGGGGGTAAGGTTTAGGGCTGGTGGTGGGTTTCCGTTCCGGGCTAGGGTTAGGGTTAGGGAACGGCAAGGCTTAGGGCACAGGTGAGGGTACGGAAACGTGGGAGGGTCAGGCTACGTGCTGATGAAAGGGTCAGTGGCTGCGTACGGGCCAGTTGTAGGCTACGGCATAGAGTAAGGTGTAGGTCTGGTGGTGGGTTTCCGTTCCGGGCTAGGGTTAGGGTTAGTGAACGGCAAGGCTTAGGGCACAGGTGAGGGTACGGAAACGTGGGAGGATCAGGGTACTTGCTGATGAAAGGGTCAGTGCCTGCGTATGAGCCAGGAATAGGCTACGGCGTAGGGAAAGGTGTAGGGCTGGTGGTGGGTTTCCGTTCCAGTCTAGGGTTAGGGTTAGGGAACGGCAAGCCTTAGGGCACAGGTGAGGGTACAGAAACGTGGGAGGGTCAGGCTACGTGCTGACGCACGGGTCAGTGCCAGGGTACAGGCAAGGAGTAGGCTACGGCATAGGCTAAGGAGTAGGGCTGGTGGTGGGTTTCCGTTCCAGGCTAGGGCTAGGGTAAGGGAACGGCAAGGCTTAGGGCACAGGTGAGCGTACAGAAAAGTGGGAGGGTAAGGCTACGTGATGACGCACGGTTCAGTGCCAGCGTACGGGCCAGGAGTAGGCTACGGCATAGGGAAAAGTGTAGGGCTGGTGGTGGGTTTGCGTTCCGGGCTAGGGTTAGGGTTAGGGAACGGCAAGGCTTAGGGCACAGGTGAGGGTACGGAAACGTGGGAGGGTCAGGCTACGTGCTGAAGCACGTGTCAGTGCCCGCATACGGGCCAGGTGTAGGCTACAGCATAGGGTAAGGTGTAGGGCTGGTGGTGGGTTTACGTTCCGGGCTAGGGTTAGGGTTAGGGAACGGCAAGGCTTAGGGCACACGTGAGGGTACGGAAACGTATGAGGATCAGGCTACGTGCTGACGCACGAGTCAGTGCCAGCGTACGTGCCAGGAGTAGGCTACAGGGTAGGGTAATGTGTAGGGCTGCTGATGGGTTTCTGTTCCTGGCTAGGGTGAGGGTGAGGGAACGGCAAGGCTTAGGGCACAGGTGATGGTACGGAAACGTGGGAGGGTCAGGCTACGTGCTGACGCACGGGCCAGTGCCAGCGTACGGGCCAGGAGTAGGCTACGGCTTGGGGGTAAGTTGTACGGCTGGTGGTGGTTTTCCGTTCCGGTCTAGGGTTAGGGTTAGTGAACGGCAAGGCTTAGGGCACAGGTGAGGGTACAGAAACGTGGGAGGGTCAGGCTAAGTGCTGATGAAAGTGTCAGTGCCTACGTACGAGCCAGGAATAGGCTACGGCTTAGGAAATGTGTAGGGCTGGTGGTGGGTTTCCGTTCCGGGCTAGGGTTAGGGTTAGGGAACGGCAAGTCTTAGGGCACAGGTGAGGGTCCACAAACGTGGGATGGCCAGGCTACGTGCTGAAGCACAGGTCAGTGCCCGCGTATGCGCCAGGTGTAGGCTACGGCATAGGGTAAGGTGTAGGGCTGGTGGTGGGTTTCCCTTCCGGGCTAAGGTTAGTGTTAGGGAATGGCAAGGCTGAGGGCCCACGTGAGGGTACGGAAACGTGGGAGGGTCAAACTACATGTTGACGCACGGGTCAGTGCGAGCGTACGGGCGAGGAGTAGGCTACCCACTAGGGAAAGGTTTAGGGATGGTGGTGGATTTCCGTTCCGAGTTATGGTTAGGGTTAGGGAACGGCAAGGCTTAGGGCACAGGTGAGGGTACGGAAACGTGGGAGGGTCAGGCTACGTGCTGACGCACGGGTCAGTGCCAGCGTACGGGCCAGGAGTAGGCTACGGCGTAGTGTAAGGTTTAGGGCTGGTGGTGGGTTTTCGTTCCGGGCTACGGTAACGGTTAGGGAATGGCAAGGCTTAGGGCACATGTGAGGGTACGGAAACGTGGGAGTGTATGGCTACGTGCTGAAGCACGGGTCAGTGCCAGGGTACGGGCAAGGAGTAGGCTACGGCATAGGGTAAGGTGTAGGGCGGGTGGTGGGTTTCCGTTCCGGGCTAGGGTTATTGTTAGGGAACGGCAAGGCTTAGGGCACAGGTGAGGGTCCGCAAACGTGGGAGGGTCAGGCTTCGTGCTGACGCATGGGTCTGTGCCAGCGTACGGGCCAGGAATAGGCTATGGCTTGGGGGTAAGCTGTAGAGCTGGTGGTGTGTTTCCATTCCGGACTAGGGTTAGGGTTAGGGAACGGCAAGGCTTAGGGCACAGGTGAGGGTACGGAAACGTGTGAGGGTCAGGCTATGTGCTGACGCACGTGTCAATGCCAACGTACGTGCCAGGAGTAGGCTATGGCGTAGGGCAAGGTGTAGGGCTGGTAGTGCGTTTCCGTTCCGGGCTTGGGTTAGGGTTAGGGAAAGGCAAGGCTTAGGGCCCAGGTGAGGGTACGGAAACGTGGGAGGGTCAGGCTACGTGCTGACGCACGGGTCAGTGCCAGCGAACCGGCCAGGAGTACGCTACGGCTTGGGGGTTAGGTGTAGGGCTGGTGGTGGGTTTCCGTTCCAGGCTAGGGTTAGTGTTATGGAACAGGAAGGCTTAGGGCATAGGTGAGGGTACGGAAACCTGGGAGGGTCAGGCTACGTGCTGACGCACGGTTCAGTGCCAGCGTACGGGCCAGGAGTATGCTATGGTTTGTGGGTTAGGTGTAGGGCTTGTGGTGTGTTTCCGTCCCGTACTAGGGTTAGGGTTATGGAAGGGCAAGGCTTAGGGCACAGGTGACGTTACGGTAACGTGGGAAGGTCAGGCTACGTGCTGACGCACAGGTCAGTGCCAGCGTATGGACCACGTGTAGGCTACGGCTTGGGGGTAAGTTGTAGGGCTAGTGGTGGGATTCCGTTCCGGGCTACAGTTAGTGATAGGGAACGGCAAAGCTTAGGGCACAGGTGAGGGTACGGAAATGTGGGAGGGTCAGGCTACGTGATGACGCAAGGGTCAGTGCCAGCATACCCGCCAGGAGTAGGCTACGGCTTGGGGGTAAGGTGTAGGGCTGGTGGTGTGTTTCCGTTCCGGGCTAGGGTTAGGGTTAGGGAACGGCAAGGCTTAGGGCACAGGTGAGGGTACGGAAACGTGGGAGGGCCTGGCTACGTGCTGACGCACGGGTCAGTGCCAGCATTCGGGCCAGGAGTAGGCTACGGCGTAGGGTAAGGTGTAGGGTTGGTGGTGGGTTTCCGTTCCGGGCTAGGGTAAGGGTTAGGGAATGGCAAGTCTTACAGCACAGGTGAGGGTACGGAAACGTGAGAGGGTTAGGCTACGTGCTGACGCACGTGTCAGTGCCAGCGTACGGGCCAGGAGTATGCTACGGCGTAGGGTGAGGTGTTTGGCTGGTGGTGTGTTTCCGTTCATGGGCTAGGGTTAGGGTTAGGAAACGGCAAGGCTTAGGGCCCAGGTGAGGGTACGGAAACGTGGGAGGGTCAGACTACGTGCTGACGCATGGTTCAGTGCCAGCGTACGGGCCAGGTGTAGGCTACGGCGTAGGGAACGGTTTAGGGCTAGTGGTGGGTTTCCGTTCCGGGGTAGGGTTAGGGTTAGGGAACGGCAAGGCTTAGGGCACAGGTGAGGGTACGAACACGTGGGAGGGTCAGGCTACGTGCTGACACACGGGTCAGTGCCAGCGTACCAGCCAGGAGTAGGCTACGGCTTGGTGGTTAGGTGTAGGTCTGATGGTGTGTTTCCGTTCCAGGCTCGGGTTAGTGTTAGGGAACAGCAAGTCTTAGGGCACATGTGAGGGTACGGAAACGTGGGAGTGTCAGGCTACGTGCTGACGCACGTGTCAGTGCCAGCATACGGGCCAGGAGTAGGCTACTGCTTGGGGGTTAGGTGTAGGGCTTATGGTGTGTTTCCGTTCAGTACTAGGGTTAGGGTTAGGGAACGGCAAGGCTTACGGCACAGGTGAGGGTACGGTAATTTGGGAAGTTCAGGCTATGTGCTGACACAAAGGTCAGTGCCAGCGTATGGACCAGGAGTAGGCTACGGCTTGGGGGTAAGGTTTAGGGCTGGTGTTGGGTTTCCGTTCCGGGCTAGGGTTAGGGTTAGGGAACGGCAAGGCTTAGGGCACAGGTGAGAGTACGGAAACGTGGGAGGGTCAGGCTACGTGCTGATGAAAGGGTCACGGCCTGCGTACGGGCCAGGAATAGGCTACGGCGTAGGGAAAGGTATAGGGCTGGTGGTGGGTTTCTGTTCAGGGCTAGGGTTAGGGTTAGGGAACGGCAAGGCTTAGGGCACAGGTGAGGTTACGGAAACGTGGGAGGGTCAGGCTACATGCTGACGCACGGTTCAGTGCCAGCGTACAGGCCAGGACTAGGCTACGGCATACGATAAGGTGTAGGGCTGGTGGTGGGATTCCGTGCCGGGCTAGGGTTAGGGTTACGGAACGGCAAGGCTTAGGGCACAGGTGAGGGTACAGAAAAGTGGGAGGGTCAGGCTACGTGATGACGCACAGTTCAGTGCCAGCGTACGGGCCAGGAGTAGGCTACGGCATAGGGAAAGGTATAGGGCTGGTGGTGGGTTTGCGTTCCGGGCTAGGGTTAGGGTTAGGGAACGGCAAGGCTTAGGGCACAGGTGAGGGTACGGAAACGTGGGAGGGTCAGGCTACGTGCTGACGCACGCGTCAGTGCCCGCATACGGGCCAGGTGTAGGCTACAGCATAGGGTAAGGTGTAGGGCTGGTGGTGGGTTTACGTTCAGGGCTAGGGTTAGGGTTAGGGAACGGCAAGGCTTAGGGCACAGGTGAGGGTACGGAAACGTGGGAGGGTCACGCTATGTGCTGACGCACGGGTCAGTGCCAGCATATGGGCCAGGAATAGGCTATGGCTTGGGGGTAAGTTGTAGGGCTGGTGGTGTGTATCCGTTCCGGGCTAGGGTTAGGGTTACGGAATGGCAAGGCTTAGGGCACGGGTGAGGGTACAGAAACGTGGGAGGTTCATGCTACTTGCTGATGCACGGGTTAGTGCCACCGAACGGGCCAGGTGTAAGCTAGGGCTTGGGGGTAAGGTGTAGGGCTGGTGGTGGGTTTCCGTTCCGGGCTCGGGTTAGGGTTACGGAACGGCAAGGCTTAGGGCACAGGTGAGGGTACGGAAACCTGGGAGGGTCAGGCTACATGCTGACGCAAGTGTCAGTGCCACCGTACAGCCCAGGATTAGGCTACGGCTTAGGGGTAAGTTGTAGGGCTGGTGGTGGGTTTCCGTTCCGGGCTAGAGATAGGGTTAGGGAACGGCAAGGCGTAGGGCACAGCTGAGGGTACGGAAACGTGGGAGGGTCAGGCTACGTGCTGATGCACGGCTCACTGGCACCGTACCGGGCAGGTGTAGGCTACGGCATATGGTAAGGTGTAGGGCTGGTGGTGGGATTCCATTCCGGGCTAGGTTTAGGGTTAGGGAACGGCAAGGCTTAGGGCTCAGGTAAGGGTACAGAAAAGTGGGAGGGTCAGGCTACGTGCTGACGCACGTGTCAGTGCCAGTGTATGGGCCAGGAGTAGGCTACGGCTTGTGGGTAATGTTTAGTGCTGGTGGTGGGTTTCCGTTCCGGGCTAGGGTAAGGGTTAGGGAACGGCAAGGCTTAGGGCACAGGTGAGGTTACGGAAACGTGGGAGGGTCAGGCTACAAGCTGACGCACGGGTCAGTGCCAGCGTACGGGTCAGGACTAGGCTAGAGCATACGATAAGGTGTAGGGCTGGTGTTGGGATTCCGTGCCGGTCTAGGGTTAGGGTTAGGGAACGGTGAGGCTTAGGGCACAGGTGAGCATACGGTAACATGGGAGGGTCAGGCTACGTACTGAAGCACAGGTCAGTGCCCACGTACGGGCCAGGTGTAGGCTATAGCATAGGGTAAGGTGTAGGGCTGGTGGTGGGTTTCCGTTCCGGGCTAGGGTTAGGGTTAGGGAATGGCAAGGCTTAGGGCACATGTGAGGGTACGGAAACGTGGGAGGGTCAGGCTACATGCTGACGCACGTGTCAGTGCCAGCGTACGGGCCAGGAGTAGGCTACGGATTGTGGGTAAGTTTTAGGGCTGGTGGTGGGTTTCCGTTCCGGGCTAGGGTTAGGGTTAGGGAATGGTAAATCTTAGGGCACAGGTGAGGGTACGGTAACATGGGAGGGTCAGGCTACGTGCTGAAGCACAGGTCAGTGCCCGTGTACGGGCCAGGTGTAGGCTATGGCATAGGGTAAGGTGTAGGGCTGGTGGTGGGTTTCCGTTCCGGGCTAGTGTTAACGTTAGGGAACGGCAAGGCTTAGGGCACAGCTGAGGTTACGGAAACGTGGGAGGGTCAGGCTACGTGCTGACGCATGGGTCAGTGCCAGCATATGGGCCAGGAGTAGGCTACGGCGTGGTGGTATGTTGTAGGGCTGGTGGTGGGTTTCTGTTCTGGGCTAGGGTTAGGGTTAGGGAACGTCAAGGCTTAGGGCACAGGTGAGGGTACGGAAACGTGGGAGGGTCAGGCTACGTGATGACACACGGCTCAGAGCCAGCGTACGGGCCAGGAATATTCTATGGCGTAGGGTAGAGTGTAGGGCTGGTGGTGGGTTTCTATTCCGGGCTAGGGTTAGGGTTAGGAAACTGCAAGGCTTAGGGCACAGGTGAGGGTACGGAAACGTGTGAGGGTCAGGCTACGTGCTGACGCACGTGTCAGTGCCAGCGTACCGGCCAGGAGTAGGCTACGGCTTGGGGGTAAGGTGTAGGGCTGGTGGTGGGTTTCCGTTCTGGGCTAGGGTTTGGGTTAGTGAACGGCAAGGCTTAGGGCACAGGTGAGGGTACAGAAACGTGGGAGGGTCAGGCTACGTGCTGATGAAAGTGTCAGTGCCTGCGTACGAGCCAGGAATAGGCTATGGCGTAGGGAAAGGTGTAGGGCTGGTGGTGGGATTCCGTTCCGGGCTAGGGTTAGTGTTAGGGAACGACAAGTCTTAGGGCACAGGTGAGGGTCCGCAAACGTGGGAGGGTCAGGCTACGTGCTGAAGCACAGGTCAGTGCCTGCGTATGGGCCAGGTGTAGGCTACGGCATAGGGTAAGGTGTAGGGCTGGTGGTGGGATTCCGTTCCGGGCTTGGGTTAGAGTTAGGGAAGGCCAAGGCTTACGGCTTAGCAGAGGGTACAGAAAAGTGGGAGGGTCAGGCTACGTGCTGACGCACGGGTCAGTGCCTGTGTACGGGCCAGGAGTAGGCTATGGCATGGGGGTTAGTTTTAGGGCTAGTGGTGGGTTTCCGTTCCGGGCTAGGGTTAGTGTTAGGGAACGGCAAGGTTTAGGGTCCAGGTGAGGGTATGGAAACGTGGCGTGTCAGTCTACATGCTGACGCACGGGTCAGTGCCAGCATACGGGCCAGGAGTAGGCTACGGCGTAGGGAAAGGTTTAGGGCTGGTGGTGGGTTTCCATTCCCGGCTAGGGTTAGGGTTAGGGAACGACAAAGCTTAGGGCACAGGTGAGGGTACGGAAACGTGGGAGGGTCAGGCTACGTGCTGACGCACGTGTCAGTGTCAGCGTACAGGCCAGGAGTAGGCTACACCGTAGGGTAAGGTATAGGGCTGGAGGTGGGTTTCCGTTCTGTGCTAGGGTTAGGGTTAGGGAACGGCAAGGCATAGGGCACAGGTGAGGGTACGGAAACTTGGGAGGGTCAGGCTACGTGCTGACGCACGGGTCAGTGCCAGCATACGGGCCAGGAATAGGCTACAGCTTGGGGGTAAGTTGTAGGGCTGGTGGTGGCTTTCCGTTCCGGGCTAGGGTTAGGGTAAGGGAACGTCAAGGCTTAGGGCACAGGTGAGGGTACGGAAACGTGGGCGGGTAAGGCTACGTGCTGACGCATGTGTCATTGCCAACGTACGGGCCAGGTGTAGGCTACGGCATAGGGTAAGGTGTAGGGCTGGAAGTGGGTTTCCGTTCTGTGCTAGGGTTAGGGTTAGGGAACGGCAAGGCATAGGGCACAGGTGAGGGTACGGAAACGTGGGAGGGTCAGGCTACGTGCTGACGCACGTGTCTGTGGCAGCGTACGGGCCAGGAGTAGGCTACGGCGTAGGGAATGGTCTAGGGCTGGTGGTGGGTTTCCGTTCCGGGCTAGGGTTAGGGTTAGGGAAAGGCAAGGTATAGGGCACAGGTGAGGGTACGGAAAGGTGGGAGGGTCAGGCTACGTGCTGACGCACGTGTCAGTGCCAGTGTACGGACTAGGAGTAGGCTACGGCTTGGGGGTAAGTTGTAGGGCTGGTGGTGGGTTTCCGTTTCGGGCTAGGGTTAGGGTTAGGCAACGGCAAGGCTTAGGGCACAGGTGAGGGTACGGAAACGTGGGAGGGTCAGGCTACTTGCTGACCCACGGGTCAGTGCCAGCGTATGGGCCAGGAGTAGTCTACGGCTTGGGTGTAAGATGTAGGGCTGGTGGTCCGTTTCCGTGCCGGGCTAGGGTTAGGGTTACGGAACGGCAAGGCTTAGGGCACAGGTGAGTGTACGGAAACGTGGGAGCGTCAGGCTACGTGCTGATGAAAGGGTCAGTGCCAGCGTACAGGCCAGGAGTAGGCTACCGCATAGGTCAAGGTCTAGGGCTGGTGGTGGGTTTCCGTTCCGGGCTAGGGTTAGGGTTAGGGAAAGGCAAGGCTTAGGGCCAGGTGAGGGTACGGAAACGTGGGAGGGTCAGGCTACGTGCTGACGCACGGGTCAGTGCCATCGTACCGGCTAGGAATAGGCTACGGCTTGGGGGTTAGTGTAGGGCTGGTGGTGGGTTTCCGTTCCGGTCTAGGGTTAGTGTTAGGGAAGAGCAAGGCTTAGGGCATAGGTGAGGGTACGGAAACTTGGGAGGGTCAGGCTACGTGCTGACGCATGGGTCAGTGCCAGCGTACGGGCCAGGAGTAGACTATGGATTGTGGGTTAGGTGTAGGGCTTGTGGTGTGTTTCTGTCCCGTACTAGGGTTAGGGTTAGTGAACGGCAAGGCTTAGGGCACAGGTGACGTTACGGTAACGTGGGAAGGTCAGGCTACATGCTGACGCACAGGTCAGTGCCAGCGTATGGACCACGAGTAGGCTATGGCTTGGGGGTAAGGTGTAGGGCTTGTGGTGGGTTTCCGTTCCGGGCTAGGTTTAGGGTTAGGGAATGGCAAGGTTTAGGGCACAGGTGAGGGTACAGCAACGTGGCAGTTTCAGGATACGTTCTGACGCACGGGTCAGTGCCAGCGTATGGACCAGGAGTAGGCTACAGTTGGGGGTAAGGTGTAGGGCTGTTGGTGGGTTTCCGTTCAGGGCTACAGTTAGGGTTAGGGAACGGCAAAGCTTAGGGCACACGTGAGGGTATGGAAACGAGGGAGGTTCAGGCTACGTGATGACGCACGTGTCAGTGCCAGCGTACCGGCCAGGAGTAGGCTACGGTTTGGTGGTTAGGTGTAGGGCTGGTGGTGGGTTTCCATTCCAGGCTAGGGTTACTGTTAGGGAACAGCAAGGCTTAGGGCACACGTGAGGGTACGGAAACGTGGGAGGGTCAGGCTACGTGCTGACGCACGGGTCAGTGCCAGCGTACGGGCCAGGAGTAGGCTACGGCTTGGGGGTAAGTTGTAGGGCTGGTGGTGTGTTTCCGTTCTGGGCTAGGGTTAGGGTTAGGGAACGGCAAGGCTTAGGGCACAGCTGAGGGTACAGAAACGTGGGAGGGTCAGGCTACGTGCTGATGCACGGCTCAGTGGCAGCGTACCGGCCAGGAGTAGGCTACGGCATATGGTAAGGTGTAGGGCTGGTGGTGGGATTCCGTTCCGGTCTAGGGTTAGGGTTAGGGAACGGCAAGTCTTAGGGCTCAGGTAAGGGTACAGGAAAGTGGGAGGGTCAGGCTACGTGCTGACGCACGGGTCAGTGCCAGTGTACGGGCCAGGTGTAGGCTACGGCTTGTGGGTAAGGTTTAGGGCTGGTGGTGGGTTTCCGTTCCGGGCTAGGGTTATGGTTAGGGAACGGCAAGGCTTAGGTCACAGGTGATGGTACGGAAACGTGGGAGTGTCAGGCTACGTGCTGACGCACGGTCAGTGCCAGCGTACAGGCCAGGAGTAAACCACGGCTTGTGGGTTAGGATTAGGGCTGGTGGTGGGTTTCCGTTCCGGGCTAGGGTTAGATTTAGGGAACGACAAGCCTTAGGGCACAGGTGAGGGTACGGTAACATGGGAAGGTCAGGCTACATGCTGAAGCACAGGTCAGTGCCCGCGTACGGTCCAGGTGTAGGCTACGGCATAGAGTAAGGTGTAGGGCTGGGTGTGGGTTTCCGTTCCGGGTTAGGATTAGGATTAGGGAACGGCAAGGCTTAGGGCACAGGTGAGGTTACGGAATCGTGGGAGGGTCAGGCTACGTGCTGACACACGGCTCAGTGCCAGCATATGGGCCAGGAGCAGGCTACGGCGTGGTGGTAAGGTGTAGGGCTGTTGGTGGGTCTCTGTTCCGGGCTAGGGTTAGGGTGAGGGAACGTCAAGGCTTAGGGCACAGGTGAGGGTACGGAAACGTGGGAGGGTCAGGCTACGTGCTGACGCATGGGTCAGTGCCAGCATACGGGCCAGCAGTAGGCTACAGCGTAGGGTAAGGTATAGGGCTGGAGGTGGGTTTCCGTTCTGTGCTAGGGTTAGGGTTAGGGAACGGCAAGGCATAGGGCACAGTTGAGGGTACGGAAACGTGGGAGGGTCAGGCTACGTGCTGACGCATGGGTCAGTGCCACCATACGGGCCAGGAGTAGGCTACAGCTTCGGGGTAAGATGTAGGGCTGCTGGTGGGTTTCTATTCCTGGCTAGGGTGAGGGTGAGGGAACGGCAAGGCTTAGGGCACAGGTGATGGTACAGAAACGTGGGATGGTCAGGCTACGTGCTGACGCATGTGTCAGTGCCAGCGTACGGGCCAGGAGTAGGCTACGGCATAGGGAATGGTCTAGGGCTGGTGGTGGGTTTCCGTTCCGGGCTAGGGTTAGGGTTAGTGAACGGCAAAGCTTAGGGCACAGGTGAGGGTACGGAAACGTGGGAGGGTCAGGCTACGTGCTAACGCGTGGGTCAGTGTCACCATATGGGCCAGGAGTAATCTACGGCGTAGGGTAAGGTGTAGGACGGGTGTTGGTTTTCCGTTCCGGGCTAGGGTTAGGGTTACGGAACGGCAAGGCTTAGGGCACAGGTGAGGGTACGGAAACGTGTGAGCATCCGGCTACGTGCTGACGCCTGGGTCAGTGCCAGCGTACGGGACAGGAGTAGGCTACGGCGTTGGGTAAGGTGTAGGGAAGGTTGTGGGTTTCCGTTCTGGGCTAGGGTTAGGGTTAGGGAACGGCAAGGCTTAGGGCACAGGTGAGGGTACGGAAACGTGGGAGGGTCAGGCTACTTGCTGACCCACGGGTCAGTGCCAGCGTATGGGCCAGGAGTAGTCTACGGCTTGGGGGTAAGATGTACGGCTGGTGGTCCATTTCCGTTCCGGGCTAGGGTTAGGGTTACGGAACGGCAAGGCTTAGGGCACTGGTGAGAGTTACGGAAACGTGGGAGGGTGAGGCTACGTGCTGACGCACGGGTCACTGCCAGCGTACAGGCCAGGAGTAGGCTACGCCGTTGGGTAAGGTGTAGGGCTGGTGGTGGGTTTCCGTTCCGGGCTAGGGTTTGGGTTAGGAAACGTCAAGGCTTAGGGCACAGGTGAGCTTACGGAAACGTGGGAGGGTCAGGCTACGTAGTGATGCACAGGTCAGTGCCAGCATACGGGCCAGGAGTAGGCTACGGTGTAAGGTAATGTGTAGGGCTGGTGGTGGGTTTCCGTTCCGGGCTAGGGTTAGGGTTAGGGAACAGCAAGGCTTAGGGCACAGGTGAGGGTACTGAAACGTGGGAGGGTCAGGCTAAGTGGTGACGCACTGGTCAGTGCCAGCGTACCGGCCAGGAGTAGGCTACGGCTTGGGGGTTAGGTGTAGGGCTGGTGGTGGGTTTCCTTTCTGGGCTAGGGTTAGGGTTAGGGAATGGCAAGGCTTAGGGTACAGGTGAGGGTACGGAAACGTGGTAGGGTCAGGCTACGTGCTGATGCATGGGTCAGTGCCAGCGTTCGGGCCAGGAGTAGGCTACGGCGTAGGGTAAGGTGTAGGACTGGTGGTGGGTTTCCTTTCCGGGCTAGGGTTAGGGTTAGGGAACGGCAAGGCTTAGGGCCCCGGTGTGGGTACGGAAACGTGGGGGGGTCCAATTACATGCTGACGCACAGGTCAGTGCCAGCGTACGGGCCAGGAGTAGGCTACGGAGAAGGTAAAGGTTTAGGGCTGGTGGTGGGTTTCTGTTCAGGGCTAGGGATAGGGTTAGGGAACGGCAAGGCTTAGGGCACAGGTGAGTGTACAGAAACGTGGGAGGGTCAGGCTACGTGCTGACGCACGGATCAGTGTCAGCGTACGTGCCAGGAGTAGGCTACGGCGTAGGGTAAGGTGTAGGGCTGGTGGTGGTTTTCTGTTTCTGGCTACGGTTAGTGTTAGGGAACAGCAAGGCTTAGGGCACAGGTGAGGGTACGGGAACGTTGGAGGGTCAGGCTACGTGCTGACGCACAGGCCAGTGCCAGCGTACCGGCCAGGAGTAGGCTACGGCTTGGGGGTTAGGTGTAGGGCTGGTGGTGGTTTTCCCTTCCAGGCTAGGGTTAGTGTTAGGGAACAGCAAGGCTTAGGGCACAGGGGAGGGTACGGAAACGTGGGAGGGTCAGGCTACATGCTGACGCAAGGGTCAGTGCCAGCGTACTGGCCAGGAGTAGGCTATGGCTTGGGGGTTAGGTGTAGGGCTTGTGGTGTGTTTCCCTTCCGTCCTAGTGTTAGGGTTAAGGAACGGCAAGGCTTAGGGCACAGGTGACGTTACGGTAATTTGGGAAGTTCAGGCTACGTGCTGACGCACATGTCTTTGCCAGAGTATGGACCAGGAATAGGCTACGGCTTGGGGGTAAGGTGTAGAGCTGTTGGTCGGTTTCCGTTCTGGGCTAGGGTTAGTGTTAGGAACGGTCAGGCTTAGGGCACAGTTGAGGGTCCTGAAACGTGGGAGGGTCAGGCTACTTGCTGACGCACGTGTCAGTGCCAGAGTACGGGCCAGGAGTAGGCTACGGCTTGGGGTTAAGGTGTAGGGCTGGTGGTGGGTTTCCATTCTGAGCTAGGGTTAGTGTTAGGAACGGGCAGGCTTAGGGCACAGTTGAGGGTCCTGAAACGTGGGAGGGTCAGTCTACTTGCTGACGCACGTGTCAGTGCCAGAGTACGGGCCAGGAGTAGGCTACGGCTTGGGGTTAAGGTTTAGGGCTGGTGGTGGGTTTCCATTCAGGGATAGGGTTAGGGTTACGGAACGGCAAGGCTTAGTGCTCAGGTGAGGGTACGGAAACGTGGGAGGGTCAGGCTACGTGCTGACGCACGGGTCAGTGCCAGCATACAGGCCAGGAGTAGGCTACGCCGGAGGGTAATGTCTAGGGCTGGTGGTGGGTTTCCGTTCCGGGCTAGGGTTAGGGTTAGGGAACGTCAAGGCTTAGGGCACAGGTGAAGGTACGGAAACGTGGGAGGGTCAGGCTACGTACTGATGCATGTGTCAGTGCCAGCGTACGGGCCAGGAGTAGGCTACGGCGTAAGGTAAGGTGTAGGGCTGGTTGTGGGTTTCTGTTCTAGGCTAGGGTTAGGGTTAGGGAACGGCAAGGCTTATGGCACAGGTGAGGGTAAGGAAACGTGGGAGGGTCAGGCTTTGTGCTGATGCACGGGTCATTGCCACCGTATGGGCCAGGAGTAGGCTACGGCTTTTGGGTAAGTTTTGGGGCTGGTGGTGTGTTTCTGTTCTGGGCTAGGGTTAGGGTTAGGAAACGGCAAGGCTTAGGGCACAGGTGAGGGTACGGAAACGTGGGAGGGTCAGGCTACGTGCTGACACACGGGTCAGTGCCTGTGTACAGGCCAGGAGTAGGCTACGGCGTAGGGTAAGCTGTAGGGTTCGTGGTGGGTTTCCGTTCCGGACTAGGGTTAGGGTTAGGGAAAGGCAAGGCTTAGGGCACAGGTGAGGTTACAGAAACGTGGGAGGGTCAGGCTATGTGGTGACGCACGTTTCAGTGCCAGCATACGGGCCAGGAGTAGGCTACGGCTTGGGGGTAACCTGTAGGGCTGGTGGTGGGTTTCCGTTCCGGGCTAGGGTTAGGGTTAGGGAACGGCAAGGCTTAGGGCACAGTTGAGGGTATGGTAACGTGGGAGGGTCAGGCTACATGCTGACGCACGGGTCAGTGCCAGCGTACGGGCCAGGAGTAGGCTACGGCGTAGGGTATGGTGTAGGGCTGGTGGTGGGTTTCCGTTTAAGGCTAGGGTTAGGGTTAGGGAACGGCAAGGCTTAGGGCACAGGTGAGTTACGGAAACGAGGGAGGGTCAGGCTACGTGCTGACGCACGGGTCTGTGCCAGCGTACGGGTCAAGAGTAGGCTACGGCTTGTGGCTAAGCTATAGGGCTGGTGGTGGCTTTCCGTTCCGGGGTAGGGTTAGGGTTAGAGAACGGCAAGGCTTAGGGCACAGGTGAGGGTACGGAAACGTGGGAGGGTCAGGCTACGTGCTGACGCATGGGTCAGTGCCCGCGTACGGGCCAGTTGTAGGCTACAGCATAGGGTAAGTTGTAGGGCTGGTGGTGGGTTTCCGTTCCGGGCTAGGATTAGGGTAAGGGAACGGTAAGGCTTAGGGCACAGGTGAGAGTACGGAAAAGTGTGAGGGTCAGGCTAAGTACTGACGCACGGGTCAGTGCCAGCGTACGGGCCAGGAGTAGGCTACGGCGTAGGGTATGGTGTAGGGCTGCTGGTGGATTTCCGTTCCTGTCTAGGGTTATGGTGAGGGAACGGCAAGGCTTAGGGCACAGGTGAGGGTACGGAAACGTGGGAGGGTCAGGCTACGTGCTGACTTACGGGTCAGTGCCAGCGTACGGGCCAGGAGTGGGCTACGGTGTATGGTAAGGTGTAGGGCTTCTGGTGGGTTTCCGTTCATGGCTAGGGTTAGGGTTAGGGTACGGCAAGGCTTAGGGCACAGGTGAGGGTACGGAAACGTGGGAGGGTCAGGCTACGTGCTGACGCACGTGTCAGTGCCAGCGTATGGGCCAGGAATAGGCTACGGCATACATTACGGTGTAGGGCTGGTGGTGGGATTCCGTTCCGGTCTTCGGTTAGAGTTAGGGAAGTCCAAGGC
The DNA here is from genome assembly GCF_964341445.2 of Mesoplodon mirus. Lineage (NCBI taxonomy): Eukaryota > Metazoa > Chordata > Mammalia > Artiodactyla > Ziphiidae > Mesoplodon > Mesoplodon mirus. The sequence continues at coordinate 670,437 of NW_028295576.1, forward strand.
TTAGGGCTTAGCTGAGGGTACGGAAAAGTGGGAGGGTCAGGCTACGTGCTGACGCACATGTCATTGCCAGCGTATGGACCAGGAGTAGGCTACGGCTTGGGGGTAAGGTGTAGGGCTGGTGGTGGGTTTCCGTTGGGGGCTAGGGTTAGGGTTAGGGAACGGCAAGGCTTAGGGCACAGGTGAGGGTACGGAAACGTTGGAGGGTCGGGCTACATGCTGACGCATGGGTCAGTGCCAGCGTACGGGCCAGGAGTAGGCTACGGCTTGTGGGTAAGGTTTAGGGCTGGTGGTGGGTTTCCGTTCCGGGCTAGGGTTTGAGTTAGGGAACGGCAAGGCTTAGGGCAGAGGTGACGGTACGGTAACATGGGAGGGTCAGGCTACGTGCTAAAGCACATGTCAGTGCCCGCGTACGGGCCAGGTGTAGGCTACGTCATAGAGTAATGTTTAGGGCTGTTGGTCGGTTTCCGTTCCGGGCTAGGGTTAGGGTTATGGAACGGCAAGACTTAGGGCACAGGTGAGGGTACGGAAACGTGGGAGGGTCAGGCTACATGCTGACGCAAGGGTCAGTGCCACCGTACAGGCCAGGAGTAGGCTACAGCGTAGTTTATAGTGTAGGGCTGGTGGTGGGTTTCCGTTCAGGGCTAGGGTTAGGGTTAGGGAACGTCAAGGCTTAGGGCAAAGGTGATGGTACGGAAACATGGGAGGGTCAGGCTACGTACTGATGCACGGGTCAGTGCCAGCGTACGGGCCAGGAGTAGGCTACGGCGTAGGATAAGGTGTTGGGCTGGTTGTGGGTTTCCGTTCCGGGCTACGTTTAGGGTTACGGAACGGCAAAGCTTAGGGCACATGTGAGGGTACGGAAACGTGGGAGGGTCAGGCTACTTGCTGACCCACGGGTCAGTGCCAGCGTATGGGCCAGGAGTAGTCTACGGCTTGGGGGTAAGATGTACGGCTGGTGGTCCATTTCCGTTCCGGGCTAGGGTTAGGGTTACGGAACGGCAAGGCTTAGGGCACTGGTGAGAGTTACGGAAACGTGGGAGGGTGAGGCTACGTGCTGACGCACGGGTCACTGCCAGCGTACAGGCCAGGAGTAGGCTACGCCGTTGGGTAAGGTGTAGGGCTGGTGGTGGGTTTCCGTTCCGGGCTAGGGTTTGGGATAGGAAACGTCAAGGCTTAGGGCACAGGTGAGCTTACGGAAACGTGGGAGGGTCAGGCTACGTACTGATGCACGGGTCAGTGCCAGCATACGGGCCAGGAGTAGGCTACGGTGTAAGGTAAGGTGTAGGGCTGGTGGTGGGTTTTCGTTCCGGGCTACGGTTAGGGTTAGGGAACGGCAAGGCTTAGGGCCCAGGTGAGGGTACGGAAACGTGTGGGGGTCAGACTACATGCTGACTCACGGGTCAGTGCCAGCGTATGGGCCAGGAGTAGGCTACGGCGTTGGGTAAGGTGTAGGGCAGGTGGTGGGTTTCCGTTCTGGGCTAGGTTTAGTGTTAGGGAACGGCATGGCTTAGGGCCCATGTGAGGGTACGGAAACGTGGCAGTGTCAGGAAATGTTCTGAGGCACGGGTCAGTGCCAGCGTATGGACCAGGAGTAGGCTACGGCTTGGGGGTAAGGTTTAGGGCTGGTGGTGGGTTTCCGTTCTGGGCTAGGGTTAGGGTTAGTGAACGGCAAGGCTTAGGGCACAGGTGAGGTTACGGAAACGTGGGAAGGTCAGGCTACGTGCTGATGAAAGGGACAGTGCCTGCGTATGAACCAGGAATAGGCTACGGCTTAGGGAAAGGTGTAGGGCTGGTGGTGGGTTTCCGTTCAGGGCTAGGGTTAGGGTTAGGGTACGGCAAGGATTAGGGCACAGGTGAGGTTCCGCAAACGTTGGAGGGTCAGGCTACGTGCTGACGCACAAGTCAGTTCCAGCGTACGGGCCAGGAGTAGGCTACGGCTTGGGGGTAAGTTTTAGGGCTGGTGGTGGGTTTCTGTTCCGGGCTAGGGTTAGGGTTAGGGAACGGCAAGGCTTAGGGCACAGGTGAGGGTACGGAAAGTTGGGAGGGTCAGGCTACGTGCTGATGCACGGGTCAGTGCCAGCGTACAGGCCAGGAGTAGGCTACGGCTTGGGGGTAAGTTGTAGGGCTGGTGGTGTGTTTCCGTTCCGGGCTAGGGTTAGGGTTAGGGAACGGCAAGGCTTAGGGCACAGTTGAGGTTACGGAAACGTGGGAGGGTCAGGCTACGTGCTGACGCAAGGGTCAGTGCCAGCGTATGGGCCAGGAGTAGGCTACGGCGTAGGGTAAAGTGTAGGGCTGGTGGTGGGTTTCCGTTCCGGGCTAGGGTTAGGGTTAGGGAACAGCAAGGCTTAGGGCACAGGTGAGGGTACTGAAACGTGGGAGGGTCAGGCTAAGTGGTGACGCACTGGTCAGTGCCAGCGTACCGGCCAGGAGTAGGCTACGGCTTGGGGGTTAGGTGTAGGGCTGGTGGTGGGTTTCCTTTCTGGGCTAGGGTTAGGGTTAGGGAATGGCAAGGCTTAGGGTACAGGTGAGGGTACGGAAACGTGGTAGGGTCAGGCTACGTGCTGATGCATGGGTCAGTGCCAGCGTTCGGGCCAGGAGTAGGCTACGGCGTAGGGTAAGGTGTAGGACTGGTGGTGGGTTTCCTTTCCGGGCTAGGGTTAGGGTTAGGGAACGGCAAGGCTTAGGGCCCCGGTGTGGGTACGGAAACGTGGGGGGGTCCAATTACATGCTGACGCACAGGTCAGTGCCAGCGTACGGGCCAGGAGTAGGCTACGGAGAAGGTAAAGGTTTAGGGCTGGTGGTGGGTTTCTGTTCAGGGCTAGGGATAGGGTTAGGGAACGGCAAGGCTTAGGGCACAGGTGAGTGTACAGAAACGTGGGAGGGTCAGGCTACGTGCTGACGCACGGATCAGTGTCAGCGTACGTGCCAGGAGTAGGCTACGGCGTAGGGTAAGGTGTAGGGCTGGTGGTGGTTTTCTGTTCCTGGCTACGGTTAGTGTTAGGGAACAGCAAGGCTTAGGGCACAGGTGAGGGTACGGGAACGTTGGAGGGTCAGGCTACGTGCTGACGCACAGGCCAGTGCCAGCGTACCGGCCAGGAGTAGGCTACGGCTTGGGGGTTAGGTGTAGGGCTGGTGGTGGTTTTCCCTTCCAGGCTAGGGTTAGTGTTAGGGAACAGCAAGGCTTAGGGCACAGGGGAGGGTACGGAAACGTGGGAGGGTCAGGCTACATGCTGACGCAAGGGTCAGTGCCAGCGTACTGGCCAGGAGTAGGCTATGGCTTGGGGGTTAGGTGTAGGGCTTGTGGTGTGTTTCCCTTCCGTACTAGTGTTAGGGTTAAGGAACGGCAAGGCTTAGGGCACAGGTGACGTTACGGTAATGTGGGAAGTTCAGGCTACGTGCTGACGCACATGTCTTTGCCAGCGTATGGACCAGGAATAGGCTACGGCTTGGGGGTAAGGTGTAGAGCTGGTGGTCGGTTTCCGTTCTGGGCTAGGGTTAGTGTTAGGAACGGTCAGGCTTAGGGCACAGTTGAGGGTCCTGAAACGTGGGAGGGTCAGGCTACTTGCTGACGCACGTGTCAGTGCCAGAGTACGGGCCAGGAGTAGGCTACGGCTTGGGGTTAAGGTGTAGGGCTGGTGGTGGGTTTCCATTCTGGGCTAGGGTTAGTGTTAGGAACGGCCAGGCTTAGGGCACAGTTGAGGGTCCTGAAACGTGGGAGGGTCAGTCTACTTGCTGACGCACGTGTCAGTGCCAGAGTACGGGCCAGGAGTAGGCTACGGCTTGGGGTTAAGGTTTAGGGCTGGTGGTGGGTTTCCATTCAGGGATAGGGTTAGGGTTACGGAACGGCAAGGCTTAGTGCTCAGGTGAGGGTACGGAAACGTGGGAGGGTCAGGCTACGTGCTGACGCACGGGTCAGTGCCAGCATACAGGCCAGGAGTAGGCTACGCCGGAGGGTAATGTCTAGGGCTGGTGGTGGGTTTCCGTTCCGGGCTAGGGTTAGGGTTAGGGAACGTCAAGGCTTAGGGCACAGGTGAAGGTACGGAAACGTGGGAGGGTCAGGCTACGTACTGATGCATGTGTCAGTGCCAGCGTACGGGCCAGGAGTAGGCTACGGCGTAAGGTAAGGTGTAGGGCTGGTGGTGGGTTTCTGTTCTAGGCTAGGGTTAGGGTTAGGGAACAGCAAGGCTTATGGCACAGGTGAGGGTACGGAAACGTGGGAGGGTCAGGCTTTGTGCTGATGCACGGGTCATTGCCACCGTATGGGCCAGGAGTAGGCTACGGCTTTTGGGTAAGTTTTGGGGCTGGTGGTGGGTTTCTGTTCTGGGCTAGGGTTAGGGTTAGGAAACGGCAAGGCTTAGGGCACAGGTGAGGGTACGGAAACGTGGGAGGGTCAGGCTACGTGCTGACACACGGGTCAGTGCCAGTGTACAGGCCAGGAGTAGGCTACGGCGTAGGGTAAGCTGTAGGGTTCGTGGTGGGTTTCCGTTCCGGACTAGGGTTAGGGTTAGGGAAAGGCAAGGCTTAGGGCACAGGTGAGGTTACAGAAACGTGGGAGGGTCAGGCTATGTGGTGACGCACGTTTCAGTGCCAGCATACGGGCCAGGAGTAGGCTACGGCTTGGGGGTAACCTGTAGGGCTGGTGGTGGGTTTCCGTTCCGGGCTAGGGTTAGGGTTAGGGAACGGCAAGGCTTAGGGCACAGTTGAGGGTATGGTAACGTGGGAGGGTCAGGCTACATGCTGACGCACGGGTCAGTGCCAGCGTACGGGCCAGGAGTAGGCTACGGCGTAGGGTATGGTGTAGGGCTGGTGGTGGGTTTCCGTTTAAGGCTAGGGTTAGGGTTAGGGAACGGCAAGGCTTAGGGCACAGGTGAGTTACGGAAACGAGGGAGGGTCAGGCTACGTGCTGACGCACGGGTCTGTGCCAGCGTACGGGTCAAGAGTAGGCTACGGCTTGTGGCTAAGCTATAGGGCTGGTGGTGGCTTTCCGTTCCGGGGTAGGGTTAGGGTTAGAGAACGGCAAGGCTTAGGGCACAGGTGAGGGTACGGAAACGTGGGAGGGTCAGGCTACGTGCTGACGCATGGGTCAGTGCCCGCGTACGGGCCAGTTGTAGGCTACAGCATAGGGTAAGTTGTAGGGCTGGTGGTGGGTTTCCGTTCCGGGCTAGGATTAGGGTAAGAGAACGGTAAGGCTTAGGGCACAGGTGAGGGTACGGAAAAGTGTGAGGGTCAGGCTAAGTACTGACGCACGGGTCAGTGCCAGCGTACGGGCCAGGAGTAGGCTACGGCGTAGGGTAAGGTGTAGGGCTGCTGGTGGATTTCCGTTCCTGTCTAGGGTTATGGTGAGGGAACGGCAAGGCTTAGGGCACAGGTGAGGGTACGGAAACGTGGGAGGGTCAGGCTACGTGCTGACTTACGGGTCAGTGCCAGCGTACGGGCCAGGAGTGGGCTACGGTGTATGGTAAGGTGTAGGGCTTCTGGTGGGTTTCCGTTCATGGCTAGGGTTAGGGTTAGGGAACGGCAAGGCTTAGGGCACAGGTGAGGGTACGGAAACGTGGGAGGGTCAGGCTACGTGCTGACGCACGTGTCAGTGCCAGCGTATGGGCCAGGAATAGGCTACGGCATACATTACGGTGTAGGGCTGGTGGTGGGATTCCGTTCCGGTCTTCGGTTAGAGTTAGGGAAGTCCAAGGCTTAGGGCTTAGCTGAGGGTACGGAAAAGTGGGAGGGTCAGGCTACGTGCTGACGCACATGTCATTGCCAGCGTATGGACCAGGAGTAGGCTACGGCTTGGGGGTAAGGTGTAGGGCTGGTGGTGGGTTTCCGTTGGGGGCTAGGGTTAGGGTTAGGGAACGGCAAGGCTTAGGGCACAGGTGAGGGTACGGAAACGTTGGAGGGTCGGGCTACATGCTGACGCATGGGTCAGTGCCAGCGTACGGGCCAGGAGTAGGCTACGGCTTGTGGGTAAGGTTTAGGGCTGGTGGTGGGTTTCCGTTCCGGGCTAGGGTTTGAGTTAGGGAACGGCAAGGCTTAGGGCAGAGGTGACGGTACGGTAACATGGGAGGGTCAGGCTACGTGCTAAAGCACATGTCAGTGCCCGCGTACGGGCCAGGTGTAGGCTACGTCATAGAGTAATGTTTAGGGCTGTTGGTCGGTTTCCGTTCCGGGCTAGGGTTAGGGTTATGGAACGGCAAGACTTAGGGCACAGGTGAGGGTACGGAAACGTGGGAGGGTCAGGCTACATGCTGACGCAAGGGTCAGTGCCACCGTACAGGCCAGGAGTAGGCTACGGCGTAGTTTATAGTGTAGGGCTGGTGGTGGGTTTCCGTTCAGGGCTAGGGTTAGGGTTAGGGAACGTCAAGGCTTAGGGCAAAGGTGATGGTACGGAAACATGGGAGGGTCAGGCTACGTACTGATGCACGGGTCAGTGCCAGCGTACGGGCCAGGAGTAGGCTACGGCGTAGGATAAGGTGTTGGGCTGGTTGTGGGTTTCCGTTCCGGGCTACGTTTAGGGTTACGGAACGGCAAACCTTAGGGCACATGTGAGGGTACGGAAACGTGGGAGGGTCTGGCTACGTGCTGACGCACGGGTCAGTGCCAGTGTACGGGCCAGGAGTAGGCTACGGCTTGTGGGTAAGGTTTAGAGCTAGTGGTGGGTTTCCGTTCGGGGCTAGGTTTAGGGTTAGGGAACGGCAAGGCTTACGGCACAGGTGAGGGTACGGAAACGTGGGAGGGTCAGGCTACGTGCTGACGCACGGGTCAGTGCCCGCGTACGGGCCAGGTTTAGGCTACGACATATGGTGAGGTGTAGGGCTGGTGGTGGTTTTCCTTTCCGACTAGGGTTAGGGTTAGGGAACGGCAAGGCTTAGGGGACAGGTGAGGGTACGGAAACGTGGGAGTGTCAGGCTACGTGCTGACGCACGGGTCAGTGTCAGCATACAGGCCAGGAGTAGACTACGGCTTGTGGGTAAGGTGTAGAGCTGGTGGTGGCTTTCCGTTCTGGGCTAGGGTTAGTGTTAGGAACGGCCAGGCTTAGGGCACAGTTGAGGGTCCTGAAAGGTGGGAGGGTCAGGCTACTTGCTGACACACATGTCAGTGCCAGAGTACGGGTCAGGAGTAGGCTACGGCTTGGGGTTAAGCTGTAGGGCTGGTGGTGGGTTTCCATTCTGGGCTAGGGTTAGTGTTAGGAACGGCCAGGCTTAGGGCACAGTTGAGGGTCCTGAAACGTGGGAGGGTCAGGCTACTTGCTGACGCACGTGTCAGTGCCAGAGTACGGGCCAGGAGTAGGCTACGGCTAGGGGTTAAGGTTTAGGGCTGGTGGTGGGTTTCCATTCTGGGCTAGGGTTAGGGTTACGGAACGGCAAGGCTTAGTGCTCAGGTGAGGGTACGGAAACGTGGGAGGGTCAGGCTACGTGCTGACACACGGGACTGTGCCAGCGTACGGGTCAGGAGTAGGCTACGGCTTGTGGCTAAGCTATAGGGCTGGTGGTGGCTTTCCGTTCCGGGGTAGGGTTAGGGTTAGAGAACGGCAAGGCTTAGGGCACAGGTGAGGGTACGGAAACGTGGGAGGGTCAGGCTACGTGCTGACGCATGGGTGAGTGCCCGCGTACGGGCCAGGTGTAGGCTACAGCATAGGGTAAGTTGTAGGGCTTGTGGTGGGTTTCCGTTCCGGGCTAGGGTAAGGGTTAGGGAACGGCAAGGCGTAGGGCACAGGTGAGGGTACGGAAACGTGGGAGGCTCACGCTACGTGCTGACGCACGGGTCAGTGCCAGCATATGGTCCAGGAGTAGTCTACGGCTTGGTGGTAAGGTGTAGGGCAGGTGGTGTGTTTCCGTTCCGGGCTAGGTTTAGGGCTACGGAACGGCAAGGCTTAGGGCACGGGTGGGGGTACGGAAACGTGGGAGGGTCAGTCTACTTGCTGATGCTCAGGTTAGTGCCACCGAACGGGCCAGGAGTAGGCTACGGCTTGGGGGTAAGGTGCAGGGCTGGTGGTGGGTTTCCGTTCCGGGCTAGGGTTAGGGTTACGGAACGGCAAGGCTTAGGGCACAGGTGAGGGTACGGAAAATTGGGAGGGTCAGGCTACATGCTGACGCAAGGGTCAGTGCCACCGTACAGGCCAAGTGTAGGCTACGGCGTAGGGTAACGTGTAGGGCTGGTGGTGGCTTTCCGTTCCGGGCTAGGGTTAGGGTTAGGGAACGGCAAGGCTTAGGGCACAGGTTAGGGTACAGAAACTTGGGAGAGACAGGCTACGTGCTGACGCACGTGTCAGTGCCAGCGTACCGGCCAGGAGTAGGCTACGGCTTCGGGGTTAGGTGTAGGGCTGGTGGTGTGTTTCCGTTCCGGGCTAGGGTTAGGGTTAGGGCACGGCAAGGCTTAGTGCACAGGTGAGGGTACGGAAACGTGGGAGCGTCATGATACATGCTGACGCACGGGTCAGTGCTTGCGTACGGGCCATGAGTAGGCTATGGCATGGAGGTTAGGTGTAGGGCTGGTGGTGGGGTTCCGTTCCGGGCTAGGGTTAGGGTTAGGGAACGTCAAGGCTTAGGGCACAGGTGAGGGTATGGAAACGTGGGAGGGTCAGGCTACGTACTGATGCATGGGTCAGTGCCAGCGTACGGGCCAGGAGTAGGCTACGGTGTAGGGTAACGTGTAGGGCTGTTGGTGGGTTTTCTTTGCGGGGTACGGTTAGGGTTAGGGAACGGCAAGGCTTAGGGCACAGGTGAGGGAACGGAAACGTGGGAGGGTCAGGCTACTTGCTGACGCAAGGGTCAGTGCCAGCATACGGACAAGGAGTAGGCTACGTGGTAGGCTAAGGTCTAGGGCTGGTGGTGGGTGTCCGTTCCGGGCTAGGGTTAGGGTTAGGAAACGTCAAGGCTTAGGGCACAGGTGAGCTTACGGAAACGTGGGAGGGTCAGGCTACGTACTGATGCATGGGTCAGTGCCAGCATATGGGCCAGGAGTAGGCTACGGCGTAAGGTAAAGTGTAGGGCTGGTGGTGGGTTTTCGTTCCGGGCTACGGTTAGGGTTAGGGAACGGCAAGGCTTAGGGCACAGGTGAGGGTATGGAAACGTGGGAGGGTCAGGCTACGTGCAGACGCACGGGTCATTGCCAGCGTACAGGCCAGGAGTAGGCTACGGCGTTGGGTAAGGTGTAGGGCAGGTGGTGGGTTTCCGTTCTGGGCTAGGTTTAGGGTTAGGGAACGGCATGGCTTAGGGCCCAGGTGAGGGTACGGCAACGTGGCAGTGTCAGGATACGTTCTGACGCACGGGTCTGTGCCAGCATATGGACCAGGAGTAGGCTACAGCTTGGGGGTAAGGTTTAGGGCTGGTGGTGGGTTTCCATTCTGGGCTAGGGTTAGGGTTAGTGAACGGCAAGGCTTAGGGCACAGGTGAGGTTACGGAAACGTGGGAAGGTCAGGCTACGTGCTGATGAAAGGGTCACTGCCTGCGTACGAGCCAGGAATAGGCTACGGCTTAGGGAAAGGTTTAGGGCTGGTGGTGGGTTTCCGTTCAGGGCAAGGGTTAGGGTTAGGGAACGGCAAGGATTAGGGCACAGGTGAGGTTCCGCAAAGGTTGGAGGGTCAGGCTACGTGCTGACGCACAGGTCAGTTCCAGCGTACCGGCCAGGAGTAGGCTACGGCTTGGGGGTAAGTTTTAGGGCTGCTGGTGGGTTTCTGTTCCGGGCTAGGGTTAGGGTAAGGGAACGGCAAGGCTTAGGGCACAGGTGAGGGTACGGAAAGTTGGGAGGGTCAGGCTACGTGCTGATGCACGGGTCAGTACCAGCGTACGGGCCAGGAGTAGGCTACGGCTTGGGGTTAAGTTGTAGGGCTGGTGGTGTGTTTCCGTTCCGGGCTAGGGTTAGGGTTAGGGAATGGCAAGGCTTAGGGCACAGTTGAGGGTACGAAAAAGTGGGAGGGTCTGGCTACGTGCTGACGCACAGTGCAGTGCCAGCGTACGGGCCAGGAGTAGGCTACGGCGTAAGGTAAGGTGTAGGGCTGGTGGTGGGTTTCCGTTCTGGACTAGGGTTAGGGTTAGGGAACGACAAGGCTTATGTCACAGGTGAGGGTACTGAAAAGTGGGAGGGTCAGGCTACGTGCTGACGCACGGGTCATTGCCAGCGTATGGGCCAGGAGTAGGCTACGGCTTTTGGGTAAGTTTTGGGGCTGGTGGTGGGTTTCTGTTCTGGGCTAGGGTTAGGGTTAGGAAACGGCAAGGCTTAGGGCACAGGTGAGGGTACGGAAACGAGGGAGGGTCAGGCTACGTGCTGACACACGGGTCAGTGACAGTGTACAGGCCAGGAGTAGGCTACGGCGTAGGGTAAGCTGTAGGGTTCGTGGTTGGTTTCCGTTCCGGACTAGGGTTAGGGTTAGGGAAAGGCAATGCTTAGGGCACAGGTGAGGTTACAGAAATGTGGGAGGGTCAGGCTATGTGGTGACGCACGTTTCAGTGCCAGCATACGGGCCAGGAGTAGGCTACGGCTTGGGGGTAAACTTTAGGGCTGGTGGTGGGTTTCCGTTCCGGGCTACGGTTAGGGTTAGGGAACGGCAAGGCTTAGGGCACAGGTGAGGGTACGGAAACGTGGTAGGGTCAGGCTACGTGCTGACGCAAGTGTCAGTGCTAGCGTTTGGGCCAGGAGTAGGCTACGGCATAGAGTAAGGTGTAGGGCTGGTGGTGGGTTTCCGTTCCGGGCTAGGGTTAGGGTTAGGGAACGGCAAGGCATAGGGCACAGGTGAGGGTAGGGAAACGTGGGAGGGTCAGGCTACATGCTGACGCACGGGTCAGTGCCAGCGTACGGGCCAGGAGTAGGCTATGGCTTCGGGTTAAGCTGTAGGGCTGGTGGTGTGTTTCCTTTTCGGAATAGGGTTAGGGTTAGGGAACGGCAAGGCTTAGGGCACAGGTGAGGGTACGGAATCGTGTGAGGGTCAGGCTACGTGCTGACGCACGGGTTAGTGCCAGCGTACGGGCCAGGTGTAGGCTACGGCGTAGGGTAATGTGTAGGGCTGGTGGTGGGTTTCCGTACCGGGCTAGGGTTAGTGTTAGGGAACGGCAAGGCTTAGGGCACAGTTGAGGGTACGGAAACGTGGGAGGTTCAGGCTACGTGCTAATGCACGTGTCAATGACAGCGTATGGGCCAGGAGTAGGCTACGTCGTAGAGAAAGGTGTATGGCTGCTGGTTCGTTTCCGTTCGGGGCTAGGGTTAGGGATAGGGAAGGGCAAGGCTTAGGGCAGAGGTGAGGGTACGGAAACGTGGGAGGGTCAGGCTACGTGCTGACGCATGGGTCAGTGCCAGCGTACAGGCCAGGAGAAGGCTATGGCTTGGGTGTTAGGTGTAGGGCTGGTGGTGTGTTTCCGTTCCGTACTAGGGTTAGGGTTAGGGAACGGCAAGGCTTAGGGCACAGGTGAGGGTACGGAAATGTGGGAAGGTCACACCACGTGCTGACACACGGGTCAGTGCCAGCGTACGGGCCAGGAGTAGGCTACGGCGTAGGGTAAGGTGTAGGGTTGGTGGTGGGTTTCCATTCCGGGCTATAGTTAGGGTTAGTGAAAGGCAAGGCTTAGGGCACGGGTGAGGATACGGAAACGTGGGAGTGTCAGGCTACGTGCTGACGAACGTGTCAGTGCCAGAATACGGGCCAGGAGTAGGCTACGGCTTGGGGGTAAGTTTAAGGGCTGGTGGTGGGTTTCCGTTGGGGACTAGGGTTAGGGTTAGGGAACGGCAAGGCTTAGGGCACAGGTGAGGGTACGGAAACGTGGGAGGGTCAGACAACGTGCTGACGCATGGGTCAGTGCAAGAATACGGGCCAGGAGTAGGCTACGGCTTGTGGGTAAGTTTAAGGGCTGGTGGTGGGTTTCCGTTCCGGGCTAGGGTTAGGGTAAGGGAACGGCAAGGCTTAGAGCACAGCTGAGGGTACGGTAACATGGTAGTGTCAGGCTACGTGCTGAAGCACAGGCTATTACCAGCGTACGGGCCAGGTATAAGCTACGTCATAGGGTAAGGTGTAGGGCTGGTGGTGGGTTTCCGTTCCGGACTAGGGTTAGGGTTAGGGAACGGCAAGGCTTAGGGCACAGGTGAGGTTACGGAAACGTGGGAGGGTCAGGCTATGTGCTGACGCACGAGTCAGTGCCAGCATATGGGCCAGGAGTAGGCTACGGCGTGGTGGTAAGGTGTAGGGCTGGTGGTGGGTTTCTGTTCCAGGCTAGGGTTAGGGTTAGCGAACGTCAAGGCTTAGGGCACAGGTGAGGGTACGGAAACTTGGGAGGGTCAGGCTTCGTGCTGACGCAAGGATCAGTGCCATCGTATGGGCCAGGAATATGCTATGGCGTAGGGTAAAGTGTAGGGCAGGTGGTTGGATTCTGTTCCGGGCTAGGGTTAGGGTTAGGGAACGGCAAAGCATAGGGCACAGGTGAGGGTACGGAAACGTGGGAGGGTCAGGGTACGTGCTGACGCACGTGTCAGTGCCAGCGTACCGGCCAGGAGTAGGCTAAGGCTTGGGGGTTAGATGTAGGGCTGGTGGAGGGTTTCCATTCAAGGCTAGTGTTATGGTTAGGGAACGGCAAGGCTTAGGGCACAGGTGAGGGTACGGAAACATGCGAGGGTCAGGCTACATTGTGACGCACGGGTCAGTGCCAGCGTACGGTGCAGGAGTAGGCTATGGTTTGGGCGTTAGATTTAGGGCTGGTGGTGGGTTTCCGTTCAGGGCTAGGGTTAGGGTTAGGGAATGGCAAGGCTTAGGGCACAGGTGATGGTCCGCAAACGTGGGAGGGTCAGGCTACGTGCTGATGCACGGTTCAGTGCCAGCATAAGGTCCAGGAATAGGCTACAGCTTTGGGGTAAGTTGTAGGGCTGGTGGTGGGTTTCCGTTCCGGGCTAGGGATAGGGTTAGGGAACGGCAAGGCTTAGGGCACAGGTGAGGGTCAACAAACGTGGGAGGGTCAGGCTTCGTGATGATGCACGGGTCTGTGCCAGCGTACGGGCCAGAAGTAGGATACGGCTTGGGGCTAAGGTGTAGGGCTGGTGGTGGGTTTCCGTTCCGGGCTACGGTTAGGTTTAGGGAACGGCAAGGCTTAGGGCACAGGTGAGGGTACGGCAACGTGGGAGCGTCAGGCTACGTGAAGATGCACGTGTCAGTGCCAGCGTACTGGCCAGTAGTAAGCTACGGCTTGGGGGTTAGGTGTAGGGCTGATGGTGGGTTTCCGTTCCGCGCTAGGGTTAGGGTTACAGAACGGCAAGGCTTAGGGCACAGGTGAGGGTACGGAAACGTGGGAGGTTCAGGCTACATGCTGACGCAAGGATCAGTGCCACCGTACAGGCCAGGAGTAGGCTACGGCGTAGGTTATGGTGTAGGGCTGGTGGTGGGTTTCCGTTCCGGGCTAGGGTTAGGGTTAGGGAACGGTAAGGCTTAGGGCACAGATGAGGGTACGGAAACGTGGGAGGGTCAGGCTACGTGCTGATGAAAGGGTCAGTGCCTGCATACGGGCCAGGAATAGGCTACGGCTTGGGGTAAGGTGTAGGGCTGGTGGTGGTTTTCTGTTCCGGGCTAGGGTTAGGGTTAGGGAACGGCAAGGCTTAGGGCACAGGTGAGGTTACGGAAACGTGGGAGGGTCAGGCTACATGCTGACACACGGGTCAGTGCCAGCGTACGGGCCAGGACTAGTCTACGGCATACGATAAGGTGTAGAGCTGGTGGTGAGATTCCGTGCCGGGCTAGGGTTAGGGTTAGGGAACGACAAGGCTTAGGGCACAGGTGAGGGTACGGAAACGTGGGAGGGTCAGGCTACGTGTTGACGCACGGGTCAGTGCCAGCATACGGGCCAGGAGTAGGCTACGGCTTGGGGGTTAGGTGTAGGGCTTTTGGTGTGTTTCCTTTCCATACTAGGGTTAGGGTTAGGGAACGGCAAGGCTTAGGGCACAGGTGAGGGTACGGTAATGTGGGAAGTTCAGGCTACGTGCTGACGCACAGGTCATTGCCAGCGTATGGACCAGGAGTAGCCTACGGCTTGGTGGTAAGGTTTAGGGCTGGTGGTGGGTTTCCGTTCCGGGCTAGGGTTAGGGTTAGGGAACGGCAAGGCTTAGGGCACAGGTGATGGTACGGAAACGTGGGAGGGTCAGGCTACGTGCTGATGAAAGGGTCAGTGCCTGCGTACGGGCCAGGAATAGGCTACGGCTTGGGGGTATGGTTTAGGGCTGGTGGTGGGTTTCTGTTCTGTGCTAGGGTTAGGGTTAGGGAACGGCAAGGCCTAGGGCACAGGTGAGGGTACGGAAACGTGGGAGCGTCAGGCTACGTGATGATGCACGTGTCAGTGCCAGCGTACAGGCCAGGAGTAAGCTACGGCTTGGGGGTTAGGTGTAGTGCTGGTGGTGGGTTTCCGTTCTGCGCTAGGGTTAGGGTTAGGGAACGGCAAGGCTTAGGGCACAGGTGAGGGTACGGAAGCGTGGGAGTGTCAGGCTACATGCTGACGCACGGGTAAGTGCCAGCGTACGGGCCAGGAGTAGGGTACGGCTTGTGGGTAAGGTTTAGGGCTGGTGATGTGTTTCCGTTCCTGGCTAGGGTTAGGGTTAGGGAACGGCAAGGCTTATGTCACAGGTGAGGGTACTGAAAAGTGGGAGGGTCAGGCTACGTGCTGACGCACGGGTCATTGCCAGCGTATGGGCCAGGAGTAGGCTACGGCTTTTGGGTAAGTTTTGGGGCTGGTGGTGGGTTTCTGTTCTGGGCTAGGGTTAGGGTTAGGAAACGGCAAGGCTTAGGGCACAGGTGAGGGTACGGAAACGAGGGAGGGTCAGGCTACGTGCTGACACACGGGTCAGTGACAGTGTACAGGCCAGGAGTAGGCTACGGCGTAGGGTAAGCTGTAGGGTTCGTGGTTGGTTTCCGTTCCGGACTAGGGTTAGGGTTAGGGAAAGGCAATGCTTAGGGCACAGGTGAGGTTACAGAAATGTGGGAGGGTCAGGCTATGTGGTGACGCACGTTTCAGTGCCAGCATACGGGCCAGGAGTAGGCTACGGCTTGGGGGTAAACTTTAGGGCTGGTGGTGGGTTTCCGTTCCGGGCTACGGTTAGGGTTAGGGAACGGCAAGGCTTAGGGCACAGGTGAGGGTACGGAAACGTGGTAGGGTCAGGCTACGTGCTGACGCAAGTGTCAGTGCTAGCGTTTGGGCCAGGAGTAGGCTACGGCATAGAGTAAGGTGTAGGGCTGGTGGTGGGTTTCCGTTCCGGGCTAGGGTTAGGGTTAGGGAACGGCAAGGCATAGGGCACAGGTGAGGGTAGGGAAACGTGGGAGGGTCAGGCTACATGCTGACGCACGGGTCAGTGCCAGCGTACGGGCCAGGAGTAGGCTATGGCTTCGGGTTAAGCTGTAGGGCTGGTGGTGTGTTTCCTTTTCGGAATAGGGTTAGGGTTAGGGAACGGCAAGGCTTAGGGCACAGGTGAGGGTACGGAATCGTGTGAGGGTCAGGCTACGTGCTGACGCACGGGTTAGTGCCAGCGTACGGGCCAGGTGTAGGCTACGGCGTAGGGTAATGTGTAGGGCTGGTGGTGGGTTTCCGTACCGGGCTAGGGTTAGTGTTAGGGAACGGCAAGGCTTAGGGCACAGTTGAGGGTACGGAAACGTGGGAGGTTCAGGCTACGTGCTAATGCACGTGTCAATGACAGCGTATGGGCCAGGAGTAGGCTACGTCGTAGAGAAAGGTGTATGGCTGCTGGTTCGTTTCCGTTCGGGGCTAGGGTTAGGGATAGGGAAGGGCAAGGCTTAGGGCAGAGGTGAGGGTACGGAAACGTGGGAGGGTCAGGCTACGTGCTGACGCATGGGTCAGTGCCAGCGTACAGGCCAGGAGAAGGCTATGGCTTGGGTGTTAGGTGTAGGGCTGGTGGTGTGTTTCCGTTCCGTACTAGGGTTAGGGTTAGGGAACGGCAAGGCTTAGGGCACAGGTGAGGGTACGGAAATGTGGGAAGGTCACACCACGTGCTGACACACGGGTCAGTGCCAGCGTACGGGCCAGGAGTAGGCTACGGCGTAGGGTAAGGTGTAGGGTTGGTGGTGGGTTTCCATTCCGGGCTATAGTTAGGGTTAGTGAAAGGCAAGGCTTAGGGCACGGGTGAGGATACGGAAACGTGGGAGTGTCAGGCTACGTGCTGACGAACGTGTCAGTGCCAGAATACGGGCCAGGAGTAGGCTACGGCTTGGGGGTAAGTTTAAGGGCTGGTGGTGGGTTTCCGTTGGGGACTAGGGTTAGGGTTAGGGAACGGCAAGGCTTAGGGCACAGGTGAGGGTACGGAAACGTGGGAGGGTCAGACAACGTGCTGACGCATGGGTCAGTGCAAGAATACGGGCCAGGAGTAGGCTACGGCTTGTGGGTAAGTTTAAGGGCTGGTGGTGGGTTTCCGTTCCGGGCTAGGGTTAGGGTAAGGGAACGGCAAGGCTTAGAGCACAGCTGAGGGTACGGTAACATGGTAGTGTCAGGCTACGTGCTGAAGCACAGGCTATTACCAGCGTACGGGCCAGGTATAAGCTACGTCATAGGGTAAGGTGTAGGGCTGGTGGTGGGTTTCCGTTCCGGACTAGGGTTAGGGTTAGGGAACGGCAAGGCTTAGGGCACAGGTGAGGTTACGGAAACGTGGGAGGGTCAGGCTATGTGCTGACGCACGAGTCAGTGCCAGCATATGGGCCAGGAGTAGGCTACGGCGTGGTGGTAAGGTGTAGGGCTGGTGGTGGGTTTCTGTTCCAGGCTAGGGTTAGGGTTAGCGAACGTCAAGGCTTAGGGCACAGGTGAGGGTACGGAAACTTGGGAGGGTCAGGCTTCGTGCTGACGCAAGGATCAGTGCCATCGTATGGGCCAGGAATATGCTATGGCGTAGGGTAAAGTGTAGGGCAGGTGGTTGGATTCTGTTCCGGGCTAGGGTTAGGGTTAGGGAACGGCAAAGCATAGGGCACAGGTGAGGGTACGGAAACGTGGGAGGGTCAGGGTACGTGCTGACGCACGTGTCAGTGCCAGCGTACCGGCCAGGAGTAGGCTAAGGCTTGGGGGTTAGATGTAGGGCTGGTGGAGGGTTTCCATTCAAGGCTAGTGTTATGGTTAGGGAACGGCAAGGCTTAGGGCACAGGTGAGGGTACGGAAACATGCGAGGGTCAGGCTACATTGTGACGCACGGGTCAGTGCCAGCGTACGGTGCAGGAGTAGGCTATGGTTTGGGCGTTAGATTTAGGGCTGGTGGTGGGTTTCCGTTCAGGGCTAGGGTTAGGGTTAGGGAATGGCAAGGCTTAGGGCACAGGTGATGGTCCGCAAACGTGGGAGGGTCAGGCTACGTGCTGATGCACGGTTCAGTGCCAGCATAAGGTCCAGGAATAGGCTACAGCTTTGGGGTAAGTTGTAGGGCTGGTGGTGGGTTTCCGTTCCGGGCTAGGGATAGGGTTAGGGAACGGCAAGGCTTAGGGCACAGGTGAGGGTCAACAAACGTGGGAGGGTCAGGCTTCGTGATGATGCACGGGTCTGTGCCAGCGTACGGGCCAGAAGTAGGATACGGCTTGGGGCTAAGGTGTAGGGCTGGTGGTGGGTTTCCGTTCCGGGCTACGGTTAGGTTTAGGGAACGGCAAGGCTTAGGGCACAGGTGAGGGTACGGCAACGTGGGAGCGTCAGGCTACGTGAAGATGCACGTGTCAGTGCCAGCGTACTGGCCAGTAGTAAGCTACGGCTTGGGGGTTAGGTGTAGGGCTGATGGTGGGTTTCCGTTCCGCGCTAGGGTTAGGGTTACAGAACGGCAAGGCTTAGGGCACAGGTGAGGGTACGGAAACGTGGGAGGTTCAGGCTACATGCTGACGCAAGGATCAGTGCCACCGTACAGGCCAGGAGTAGGCTACGGCGTAGGTTATGGTGTAGGGCTGGTGGTGGGTTTCCGTTCCGGGCTAGGGTTAGGGTTAGGGAACGGTAAGGCTTAGGGCACAGATGAGGGTACGGAAACGTGGGAGGGTCAGGCTACGTGCTGATGAAAGGGTCAGTGCCTGCATACGGGCCAGGAATAGGCTACGGCTTGGGGTAAGGTGTAGGGCTGGTGGTGGTTTTCTGTTCCGGGCTAGGGTTAGGGTTAGGGAACGGCAAGGCTTAGGGCACAGGTGAGGTTACGGAAACGTGGGAGGGTCAGGCTACATGCTGACACACGGGTCAGTGCCAGCGTACGGGCCAGGACTAGTCTACGGCATACGATAAGGTGTAGAGCTGGTGGTGAGATTCCGTGCCGGGCTAGGGTTAGGGTTAGGGAACGACAAGGCTTAGGGCACAGGTGAGGGTACGGAAACGTGGGAGGGTCAGGCTACGTGTTGACGCACGGGTCAGTGCCAGCATACGGGCCAGGAGTAGGCTACGGCTTGGGGGTTAGGTGTAGGGCTTTTGGTGTGTTTCCTTTCCATACTAGGGTTAGGGTTAGGGAACGGCAAGGCTTAGGGCACAGGTGAGGGTACGGTAATGTGGGAAGTTCAGGCTACGTGCTGACGCACAGGTCATTGCCAGCGTATGGACCAGGAGTAGCCTACGGCTTGGTGGTAAGGTTTAGGGCTGGTGGTGGGTTTCCGTTCCGGGCTAGGGTTAGGGTTAGGGAACGGCAAGGCTTAGGGCACAGGTGATGGTACGGAAACGTGGGAGGGTCAGGCTACGTGCTGATGAAAGGGTCAGTGCCTGCGTACGGGCCAGGAATAGGCTACGGCTTGGGGGTATGGTTTAGGGCTGGTGGTGGGTTTCTGTTCTGGGCTAGGGTTAGGGTTAGGGAACGGCAAGGCCTAGGGCACAGGTGAGGGTACGGAAACGTGGGAGCGTCAGGCTACGTGATGATGCACGTGTCAGTGCCAGCGTACAGGCCAGGAGTAAGCTACGGCTTGGGGGTTAGGTGTAGTGCTGGTGGTGGGTTTCCGTTCTGCGCTAGGGTTAGGGTTAGGGAACGGCAAGGCTTAGGGCACAGGTGAGGGTACGGAAGCGTGGGAGTGTCAGGCTACATGCTGACGCACGGGTAAGTGCCAGCGTACGGGCCAGGAGTAGGGTACGGCTTGTGGGTAAGGTTTAGGGCTGGTGATGTGTTTCCGTTCCTGGCTAGGGTTAGGGTTAGGGAACGGCAAGGCTTAGGGCACAGGTGAGAGTACGGTAACATGGGAGGTTCGGGCTACGTGCTGAAGCACAGGTCAGTGCCCGCGAACGGGCCAGGTGTAGGCTACATCATAGGGTAAGGTGTAGGGCTGGTGGTGGGTTTCCGTTCCGGGCTAGGGTTAAGGTTAGGGAACGGCAAGGCTTAGGGCACAGGTGAGGTTACGGAAACGTGGGAGGGTCAGGCTACATGGTGACGCACGGGTCAGTGCCAGAGTACCGGCCAGGAGTAGGCTACGGCTTGGGGGTAAGGTGCAGGGCTGGTGGTGGGTTTCCGTTCCGGGCTAGGGTTAGGGTTAGGGAACGGCAAGGCTTAGGGCACAGGTGAGGGTACGGAAACGTGGGAGGGTCTGGCTACGTGCTGACGCACGGGTCAGTGCCAGCATTCGGGCCAGGAGTAGGCTACGGCGTAGGGTAAGGTTTAGGGCTGGTGGTGGGTTTCCGTTCCGGTCTAGGGTAAGGGTTAGGGAACGGCAAGGCTTACAGCACAGGTGAGGGTACGGAAACGTGAGAGGGTTAGGCTACGTGCTGATGCACGGGTCAGTGCCAGCGTACGGGCCAAGAGTATGCTACGGCGTACGGTAAGGTGTAGGGCTGGTGGTGGGTTTCCGTTCTTGGGCTAGGGTTAGGGTTAGGAAACGGCAAGTCTTAGGGCCCAGGTGAGGGTACGGAAGCGTGAGAGGGTCAGACTACGTGCTGACGCATGGTTCAGTGCCAGCGTACGGGCCAGGTGTAGGCTACGGCGTAGGGAAAGGTTTAGGGCTAGTGGTGGGTTTCCGTTCAGGGCTAGGGTTAGGGTTAGGTAACGGCAGGGCTTAGGGCACAGGTGAGGGTACGAAAACGTGGGAGTGTCAGGCTACGTGCTGACGCATGGGTCATTGCCAGCATACCGGCCAGGAGTAGGCTACGGCTTGGTGGTTAGGTGTAGGTCTGATGGTGTGTTTCCGTTCCAGGCTAGGGTTAGTGTTAGGGAACAGCAAGTCTTAGGGCACAGGTGAGGGTACGGAAACGTGGGAGGGTCAGGCTACGTGCTGACGCACGGGTCAGTGCCAGCGTACGGGCCAGGAGTAGGCTACGGCTTGGGGGTTAGGTGTAGGGCTTGTGGTGTGTTTCCGTTCCGTTCTACGGTTAGGGTTAGGGAACGACAAGGCTTAGGGCACAGGTGAGGGTACTGTAATGTGGGAAGTTCAGGCTACGTGCTGACGCACAGGTCATTGCCAGCGTATGGACCACGAGTAGGCTACGGCTTGGGGGTAAGTTTTAGGGCTGGTGGTGGGTTTCCGTTCCGGGCTAGGGTTAGGGTTAGGGAACGGCAAGGCTTAGGGCACAGGTGAGGGTACGGAAACGTGGGAGGGTCAGGCTACGTGCTGATGAAAGTGTCAGGGCCTGCGTACGGGCCAGGAATAGGCTACGGCGTAGGGAAAGGTATAGGGCTGGTGGTGGGTTTCTGTTCCGGGCTAGGGTTAGGGTTAGGGAACGGCAAGGCTTAGGGCACAGGTGAGAGTACGGAAACGTGGGAGAGTCAGGCTACGTGCTGACCCACGGGTCAGTGCCAGCGTACGGGCCAGGAGTAGGCTACGGCATAGGGAAAGGTGTAGGGCTGGTGGTGGGTTTGCGTTCCGGGCTAGGGTTAGTGTTAGGGAACGTCAAAGCTTAGGGCACAGGTGAGGCTACGGAAACGTGAGAGGGTCAGGCTACATGCTGACGCACGGATCAGTGCCAGCGTACGGGCCAGGAGTAGGCTACGGTGTAGGGTATGGTGTAGGGCTGGTGGTGGGTTTCCGTTCCGGGCTAGGGTTATGGTTAGGGAACGGCAAGGCTTAGGGCACAGGTGAGGGTACGGAAATGTGGGAAGGTGAGGCTAGGTGTTGACGCACGGGTCAGTGCCAGCGTACGGTCCAGGAGTAGGCTACGGCGTAGGGTAAGGTGTAGGGCTGGTGGTGGGTTTCCGTTCCGGGCTAGGGTTAGGGTTATGGAACGGAAAGGCTTAGGGCACAGGTGAGGGTACGGAAACGTGGGAGGGTCAGGCTACGTGCTGACCCATGTGTCAGAGCCAGCATACGGGCCAGGAGTAGGCTACTGCTTGGGGGTAAGGTATAGGGCTGGTGGTGGATTTCCGTTCTGGGCTAGGGTTAGGGTTAGGGAACGG
Organism: Mesoplodon mirus; assembly: GCF_964341445.2. Taxonomy (NCBI): domain Eukaryota; kingdom Metazoa; phylum Chordata; class Mammalia; order Artiodactyla; family Ziphiidae; genus Mesoplodon; species Mesoplodon mirus. The sequence goes on from NW_028295576.1 coordinate 691,704, forward strand.
CAAGGCTTAGGGCACAGGTGAGGGTACGGAAAAGTGGGAGGGTCAGGCTACATGCTGACGCACGTGTCAGTGCCAGCGTACGGGCCAGGAATAGGATACGGCGTAGGGTAAAGTGTAGGGCTGGTGGTGGTTTTCCGTTCAGGGCTAGGGTTAGGGTTAGGGAACGGCAAGGCTTAGGGCACAGGTGAGGATACAGAAACGTGGGAGGGTCAGGCTACGTGCTGACGCACGGGTCAGTGCAATCGTACCGGCCAGGAGTAGGCTACGGCTTGGGGGTTAGGTGTAGGGCTGGTGGTGTGTTTCTGTACCGGGCTAGGGTTAGGGTTAGAGAACGGCAAGGCTTAGGGCAAAGGTGATGGTACGGAAACGTGGGAGGGTCAGGCTACGTGCTGACGCACGGGTCAGTGCCAGCGTACGGGCCATAAGTAGGCTATGGCTTGGAGGTTAGGTGTAGGGCTGGTGGTGGTTTTCCGTTCCGTACTAGGGTTAGGGTTAGGGAACAGCAAGGCTTACGGCACAGGTGAAGGTATGGAAATGTGGGAAGGTCAGGCTACGTGCTGACGCACAGGTCAGTGCCAGCGTTCGGGCCAGGAGTAGGCTACGGCATAGGGTAAGGTGTAGGGCTTGTGGTGGGTTTCCGTTCCGGGCTAGGGTTAGTGTTAGGGAACGGAAAGGCTTAGGGCCCAGGTGAGGGTACGGAAACGTGTGGGGGTCAGACTACATGCTGACGCACGGGTTAGTGCCAGCGTACGGGCCAGGAGTAGGCTACGGCATAGGGAAAGGTTTAGGGCTGGTGGTGGGTTTCCGTTCCGGGCTAGGGTTAGGGTTAGGGAACGGCAAGGCTTAGGGCACAGGGCAGGGTACGGTAACGTGGGAGGGTCAGGCTACGTGCTGATGCACGGGTCAGTGCCAGCGTACGGGCCAGGAATAGGCTACGGCATACATTAAGGTGTAGGGCTGGTGGTGGGATTCTGTTCCGGGCTTGGGTTAGAGTTAAGGAAGGCCAAGGCTTAGGGCTTAGCAGAGGGTACGGAAAAGTGGGAGGGTCAGGCTATGTGCTGATGCACGGGTCAGTGCCTGTGTACGGGCCAGGAGTAGGCTATGGCATGGGGGTAAGTTTTAGGGCTGGTGTTGGGTTTCCATTCCAGGCTAGGGTTAGTATTAGGGAACGGCAAGGTTTAGGGCCCAGGTGAGGGTATGGAAACGTGGGGTGTCAGTCTACATGCTGACACACGGGTCAGTGTCAGCGTACAGGCCAGGAGTAGGCTACGCCGTAGGGTAAGGTCTAGGGCTGGTGGTGGTTTTCCGTTCAGGGCTAGGGTTATGGTTAGGGAATGTCAAGGCTTAGGGCACAGGTGAGGGTACGGAAACGTGGGAGGGTCAGGCTACGTGCTGACGCACGTGTCAGTGTCAGCGTACAGGCCAGGAGTAGGCTACGCCGTAGGGTAAGGTCTAGGGCTGGTGGTGGTTTTCCGTTCATGGCTAGGGTTATGGTTAGGGAATGTCAAGGCTTAGGGCCCAGGTGAGGGTACGGAAACGTGGGAGGGTCAGGCTACGTGGTTACACATGGGTCAGTGCCAGCATACGGGCCAGCAGTAGGCTACAGCGCAGGGTAAGGTCTAGGGCTGGAGGTGGGTTTCCGTTCTGTGCTAGGGTTAGGGTAAGGGAACGGCAAGGCATAGGGCACAGGTGAGCGTACGGAAACGTGGGAGGGTCAGGCTACTTGCTGACCCACGTGTCAGTGCCAGCGTATGGGCCAGGAGTAGTCTACGGCTTGGGGGTAAGTTGTAGGGCTGGTGGTCCGTTTCCGTGCCGGGCTAGGGTTAGGGTTACGGAACGGCAAGGCTTAGGGCACTGGTGAGGGTTACGGAAACGTGGGAGGGTCAGGCTACGTGCTGACGCACGGGTCAGTGTCCGCGTATGGTCCAGGAGTAGGCTACGGCGTACGGTAATGTGTAGGGCTGGTGGTGGGTTTCCGTTCCGGGCTAGGGTTAGGGTTACGGAACGGCAAGGCTTTGGGCACAGGTGAGGGTACGGAAACGTGGGAGCGTCAGGCTACGTGCTGACGCATGGGTCAGTGCCAGCGTACAGGCCAGGAGTAGGCTACGGTATAGGTTAAGGTCTAGGGCTGGTGGTGGGTTTCCGTTCCGGACTAGGGTTAGGGTTAGGGAAAGGCAAGGCTTCGGGCCCAGGTGAGGGTACGGAAACGTGGGAGGTCAGGCTACGTGCTGACGCACGCGTCAGTGCCATCGTACCGGCCAGGAATAGGCTACGGCTTGGGGGTTAGTGTAGGGCTGGTGGTGGGTTTCCGTTCCGGGCTAGGGTTAGTGTTAGGGAAGAGCAAGGCTTAGGGCATAGGTGAGGGTACGGAAACGTGGGAGGGTCAGGCTACGTTCTGACGCATTGGTCAGTGCCAGCGTACGGGCCAGGAGTAGGCTATGGCTTGTGGGTTAGGTGTAGGGCTTGTGGTGTGTTTCTGTCCCGTACTAGGGTTAGGGTTAGGGAACGGCAAGGCTTAGGGCACAGGTGACGTAATGGTAACGTGGGAAGGTCAGGCTACATGCTGACGCACAGGTCAGTGCCAGCGTATGGACCACGAGTAGGCTATGGCTTGGGGGTAAGGTGTAAGGCTTTTGGTGGGTTTCCGTTCCGGGCTAGGGTTTGGGTTAGGGAATGGCAAGGTTTAGGGGACAGGTGAGGGTACAGCAACGTGGCAGGTTCAGGATACGTTCTGACGCACGGGTCACTGCCAGCGTATGGACCAGGAGTAGGCTACAGTTGGGGGTAAGGTGTAGGGCTGTTGGTGGGTTTCCGTTTTAGGCTACAGTTAGGGTTAGGGAACGGCAAAGCTTAGGGCACACGTGAGGGTACGGAAACGAGGGAGGTTCAGGCTACGTGATGACGCACGTGTCTGTGCCAGCGTACCGGCCAGGAGTAGGCTACGGTATGGTGGTTAGGTTTAGAGCTGGTGGTGGGTTTCCATTCCAGGCTAGGGTTAGTGTTAGGGAACAGCAAGGCTTAGGGCACAGGTGAGGGTACGGAAACCTGGGAGGGTCAGGCTACGTGCTGACGCACGGGTCAGTGCCAGCGTACGGGCCAGGAGTAGGCTACGGCTTGGGGGTAAGTTGTAGGGCTGGTGGTGTGTTTCCGTTCTGGGCTAGGTTTAGGGTTAGGGAACGGCAAGGCTTAGGGCACAGCTGAGGGTACAGAAACGTGGGAGGGTCAGGCTACGTGCTGATGCACGGCTCAGTGGCAGCGTACCGGCCAGGAGTAGGCTACGGCATATGGTATGGTGTAGGGCTGGTGGTGGGATTCCGTTCCGGTCTAGGGTTAGGGTTAGGGAACGGCAAGTCTTAGGGCTCAGGTAAGGGTACAGGAAAGTGGGAGGGTCAGGCTACGTGCTGACGCACGGGTCAGTGCCAGTGTACAGGCCAGGTGTAGGCTACGGCTTGTGGGTAAGGTTTAGGGCTGGTGGTGGGTTTCCGTTCCGGGCTAGGGTTAGGGTTAGGGAACGGCAAGGCTTAGGTCACAGGTGATGGTACGGAAACGTAGGAGGGTCAGGCTACGTGCTGACACACGGGTCAGTGCCAGCGTTCGGGCCAGGAGTAGGCTACGGCGTAGGGTAAAGTGTAGGGCTGGTGGTGGGTTTCTGTGCAGGGCTAGGGTTAGGGTTAGGGAACGGCAAGGCTTAGGGCACAGGTGATGGTACGGAAACGTGGGAGGGTCAGGCTACGTGCTGACGCACGGTCAGTGCCAGCGTACGGGCCAGGAGTAAGCCACGGCTTGTGGGTTAGGATTAGGGATGGTTGTGGGTTTCCGTTTCGGGCTAGGGTTAGAGTTAGGGAACGACAAGCCTTAGGGCACAGGTGAGGGTACGGGAACATGGGAGGGTCAGGCTACATACTGAAGCACAGGTCAGTGCCCACGTATGGTCCAGGTGTAGGCTACGGCATAGGGTAAGGTGTAGGGCTGGGGGTGGGTTTCCGTTCCGGGCTAGGATTAGGATTAGGTAACGGCAAGGCTTAGGGCACAGGTGAGGTTACGGAATCGTGGGAGCATCAGGCTACGTGCTGACACACGGCTCAGTGCCAGCATATGGGCCAGGAGCAGGCTACGGCGTGGTGGTAAGTTGTAGGGCTGGTGGTGGGTTTCTGTTCTGGGCTAGGGTTAGTGTTAGGGAACGGCAAGGCTTAGGGCACAGGTGAGGGTAAGGAAAAGTGTGAGGGTCAGGCTACGTGCTGACGCACGTGTCAGTGCCAGCATACCAGCCAGGAGTAGGCTAAGGCTTCGGGGTTAGCTGTAGGGCTGATGGTGTGTTTCCATTCAGGGCTAGGGTTAGGGTTAGGGAACGGTAAGGCTTAGGGCACAGGTGAGGGTATGGAAACGTGGGAGGGTCAGGCTACATGCTGCCGCACGGGTCAGTGCCAGCGTATGGGCCAGGAGTAGGCTATGGCTTGGGCGTTAGGTGTAAGGCTGGTGGAGGGTTTCCGTTCCGTACTAGGGATAGGGTTAGGGAACAGCAAGGCTTAGGGAAAAGGTGAGGGTACGGAAATGTGGGAAGGTCAGGCTACGTGCTGACGCACGGGTCAGTGCCAGCGTACGGGACAGGAGTAGGCTACGGCGTAGGGTAAGGTATAGGGCTGGTGGTGGGTTTCCTTTTCGGGCTAGGGTTAGGCTTAGGGAACGGCAAGGCTTAGGGAACAGGTGAGGGTACGGAAACGTGGGAGGGTCAGGCTACGTGCTGACGCATGGGTCAGTGCCAGCGTTCGGGCCAGGAGTAGGCTACGGCGTAGGGTAGGGTGTAGGGCTGGTGGTGGGTTTCCGTTTTGGGCTAGGGTTAGGGTTACGGAACGGCAAGGCTTAGGGCACAGGTGAGGGTACAGAAACGTGGGAGTGTCTGGCTACCTGCTGACGCATGGGTCAGTGCCAGCGTACAGGCCAGCAATAGGCTACGGCGTAGGGTAATGTCTAGGGCTCGCGGTGGGTTTCCGTTCCGGGCTAGGGTTAGGGATAGGGAACGGCAAGGCTTAGGGCACAGGTGAGGATACGGAAACGTGGGAGGGTCAGGCTACGTGCTGACGCACGGGTCAGTGCCAGCGTATGGGCCAGGAGTAGGCTACGGCTTTGTGGTTAGATGTAGGGCTGGTGGTGGGTTTCAGTTCCAGGCTAGGGTTAGTGTTAGGGAACAGCAAGGCTTAGGGCACAAGTGAGGGTACGGAAACGTGGGAGGGGCAGGCTACGTGCTGACGCACGGGTCAGTGCCATTGTACGGGCCAGCATTAGGCTATGGCTTGGGGGTTAGGTGTAGGGCTTGTGGTGTGTTTCGGTTCCGTACTAGGGTTAGGGTTAGGCAACGGCAAGGCTTAGGGCACAGGTGAGGGTACGTTAATGTGGGAAGTTCAGGCTACGTGCTGACGCACAGGTCAGTGCCAGCGTATGGATCAGGAGTAGGCTACGGCTTGGGGGTAAGGTTTAGGGCTGGTGTTGGGTTTCCGTTCCGGGCTAGGGATAGGGTTAGGGAACGGCAAGGCTTAGGGTACAGGTGAGGGTACGGAAACGTGGGAGGGTCAGGCTACGTGCTGATGAAAGGGTCAGTGCCTGCGTATGGGCCAGGAATAGGCTACGGCGTAGGGAAAGGTGTAGGGCTGGTGGTGGGTTTCCGTTCCGGGCTAGGGTTAGGGTTAGGGTTAGGGAATGGCAAGGCTTAGGGCACAGGTGTGGGTCCGCAAACGTGGGAGGGTCAGGCTACGTGCTGACGCATGGGTCAGTGCCAGCATATGGGCCAGGAGTAGGCTACGGCGTGGTGGTAAGTTGTAGGGCTGGTGGTGTGTTTCCGTTCCGGGCTAGGGTTAGGGTTAGGGAACGGCAAGGCTTAGGGCACTGGTGATGGTACGGAAACGTGGGAGGGTCAGGCTACGTGCTGACGCACGTGTCAGTGCCAGCGTACGGGCCAGGAGTAGGCTACGTCTTGTGGGTAAGTTGTAGGGCTGGTGGTGTGTTTCCGTTCCGGGCTAGGGTTAGGGTTAGGGAACGGTAAGGCTTAGGGCACAGGTGAGGGTATGGAAACGTGGGAGGGTCAGGCTACATGCTGCCGCACGGGTCAGTGCCAGCGTATGGGCCAGGAGTAGGCTATGGCTTGGGCGTTAGGTGTAAGGCTGGTGGAGGGTTTCCGTTCCGTACTAGGGATAGGGTTAGGGAACGGCAAGTCTTAGGGCACAGGTGAGGGTACGGAAAAGTGGGAGGGTCAGGCTACTTGCTGACGCACGGGTCAGTGCCAGCGTACGGGCCAGGAGTAGGCTACGGCGTAGGGTAAAGTGTAGGGCTGGTGGTGGTTTTCCGTTCAGGGCTAGGGTTAGGGTTAGGGAACGGCAAGGCTTAGGGCACAGGTGAGGATACAGAAACGTGGGAGGGTCAGGCTACGTGCTGACACACGGGTCAGTGCAAGCGTACCGGCCAGGAGTAGGCTACGGCTTGGGGTTTAGGTGTAGGGCTGGTGGTGGGTTTCTGTACCGGGCTAGGGTTAGGGTTAGGGAACGGCAAGGCTTAGGGCAAAGGTGATGGTACGGAAACGTGGGAGGGTCAGGCTACGTGCTGACGCACGGGTCAGTGCCAGCGTACGGGTCATAAGTAGGCTATGGCTTGGAGGTTAGTTGTAGGGCTGGTGGTGTTTTTCCGTTCCGTACTAGGGTTAGGGTTAGGGAACAGCAAGGCTTACGGCACAGGTGAAGGTACGGAAATGTGGGAAGGTCAGGCTACGTGCTGACGCACGGGTCAGTGCCAGCGTTCGGGCCAGGAGTAGGCTACGGCATAGGGTAAGGTGTAGGGCTTGTGGTGGGTTTCCGTTCCGGGCTAGGGTTAGGGTTAGGGAAAGGCAAGGCTTAGGGCACAGGTGAGGGTACGGAAACGTGGGAGGGTCAGGCTACGTGCTGACGCACGGGTCAGTGCCTGCGTACGGGCCAGGAGTAGGCTACGGGGTAGGGTAACGTGTAGGGCTGTTGGTGGGTTTTCATAGCGGGGTACGGTTAGGGTTAGGGAACGGCAAGGCTTAGGGCATAGGTGAGGGAACGGAAACGTGGGAGGGTCAGGCTACATGCTGACGCACGGGTCAGTGCCAGCGTACGGGCCAGCATTAGGCTATGGCTTGGGGGTTAGTTGTAGGACTTGTGGTGTGTTTCCATTCCGTACTAGGGTTAGGGTTAGGGAACGGCAAGGCTTAGGGCACAGGTGAGGGTACGGTAATGTGGGAAGTTCAGGCTACGTGCTGACGCACAGGTCAGTGCCAGCGTATGGACCAGGAGTAGGCTACGGCTTGGGGGTAAGGTTTAGGGCTGGTGTTGGGTTTCCGTTCCGGGCTAGGGTTATGGTTAGGGAACGGCAAGGCTTAGGGCACAGGTGAGGGTAAGGGAACGTCGGAGGGTCAGGCTACGTGCTGACGCACGGGTCAGTGCCAGAGTTCGGGCCAGGAGTAGGCTACGGCGTAGGGTAAGGTGTAGGGCTGGTGGTGGGTTTCCGTTCCGGGATAGGGTTAGTGTTAGGGAACGGCAATGCTTAGGGCCCAGGTGATGGTACGGAAACGTGGGAGTGTTAATCTACATGCTGACGCATGGGTCAGTGCGAGCGTACGGGCGAGGCGTAGGCTACCCAGTAGGGAAAGGTTTAGAGCTGGTGGTGGGTTTCCGTTCCGGGCTAGGGTTATGGTTAGGGAACGGCAAGGCTTAGGGTACAGGTGAGGGTACGGAAACGTGGGAGGGTCAGGCTACGTGCTGACGCACGGGTCAGTGCTAGCGTATGGGCCAGGAGTAGGCTACGGCGTAGGTTAAGGTGTAGGGCTGGTGGTGGGTTTCCGTTCAAGGCTACAGTTAGGGTTAGGGAATGGCAAATCTTAGGACACAGGTGAGGGTACGGAAACGTGGGAGGGTCAGGCTACATGCTGATGCACGGGTCAGTGCCAGCGTACCGGCCAGGAGTAGGCTATGGCTTGGGGGTAAGCTGTAGGGCTGGTGGTGTGTTTCCGTTCCGGGCTACGGTTAGCGTTAGGGTACGGCAAGGCTTAGGGCACAGGTGACGTTACGGAAACGTGGGAGGGTCAGGCTACGTGCTGACGCACGGGTCAGTGCCAGCGTACTGGCCAGGAGTAGGCTACGGCTTGGGGGATAGTTGTAGGGCTGGTGGTGGGTTTCCGTTCCGGGCTAGGGTTAGGGTTAGGGAACGGCAAGGCTTAGGGCACAGGTGAGGGTACGGAAATGTGAGAAAGTAAGGCTATGTGCTGACGCACGTGTCAGTGCCAGCGTACGGGCCAGGAGTAGGCTACGGCGTAGGGTAATGTGTAGGGCTGGTGGTGGGTTTCCGTGCCGGGCTAGGTTTAGGGTTAGGGAACGGCAAGAGTTAGGGCACAGGAGAGGGTACGCAAACGTGGTAGGGTCAGGCTATGTGCTGACGCACGGATCAGTGTCAGCGTACGTGCCAGGAGTAGGCTACCGCGTAGGGTAAGGTGTAGGGCTGGTGGTGGTTTTCTGTTCAGGGCTACGGTTAGTGTTAGGGAACAGCAAGGCTTAGGGCACAGGTGAGGGTACGGAAACATGGGAGGTTCAGGCTACGTGCTGACGCACGTGTCAGTGCCAGCGTACGGGCCAGGAGTAGGCTATGGCTTGGGGTTTAGGTGTAGGGCTTGTGGTGTGTTTCTCTTCCGTACTAGTGCTTGGGTTAAGGAACGGCAAGGCTTAGGGCACAGGTGAAGGTACGGAAACGTGGGAGGGTCAGGCTACGTACTGATGCATGGGTCAGTGCCAGCGTACGGGCCAGGAGTAGGCTATGGCGTAGGGTAAGGTGGAGGGCTGGTGGTGGGTTGGCATTGTGGTCCACGGTTAGGGTTAGGGAACGGCAAGGCTTAGGGCACAGGTGAGGGTACGGAAACGTGGGAGGGTCAGGCTACGTGCTGACGCACTGGTCAGTGCCATCGTATGGGCAAGGAGTAGGCTACGGTGTAGGGTAAGGTGTAGGGCTGGTGGTAGGTTTCCGTTCCGGGCTAGGTTTAGGGTTACGGAACGGCAAGGCTTAGGGCACGGGTTAGGGTACGGAAACCTGGGAGGGTCAGGCTACTTGCTGATGCTCAGGTTAGTGCCACCGAACAGGCCAGGAGTAGGCTACGGCTTGGGGGTAAGGTGCAGGACTGGTGGTGGGTTTCCGTTCCGGGCTAGGGTTAGGGTTAGGGAACGGCAAGGCTTAGGGCACAGGTTAGGGTACAGAAACGTGGGAGAGTCAGGCTACGTGCTGACGCACGTGTCAGTGCCAGCGTACCGGCCAGGAGTAGGCTACGGCTTGGGGGTTAGGTGTAGGGCTGGTGGTGGGTTTCCGTTCAGGGATAGGGTTAGGGTTAAGGAATGGCAAGGCTTAGTGCACAGGTGAGGGTACGGAAACGTGGGAGGGTCAGGATACGTGCTGACGCACGGGTCAGTGCCAGCGTACGGGCCATGAGTAGGCTATGGCATGGAGTTTAGGTGTAGGGCTGGTGGTGTGTTTCCGTTCGGTACTAGGGTTAGGGTTAGGGAACGGCAAGGCTTAGGGCACAGGTGAGGGTACGGAAATGTGTGAAGTTCAGGCTACGTGCTGACGCACGGGTCAGTGCCAACGTACGGGCCAGGGGTAGGCTACGGCGTAGGGTAAGGTGTAGGGCTGGTGCAGGATTTCCGTTCCGGGCTAGGGTTAGATTTAGGGAACTGCAAGACTTAGGGCACAGGTGAGGGTACGGAAACGTGGTAGGGTAAGGCTACGTGCTGACGCAAGGGTCAGTGGCAGCGTGCGGGCCAGGAGTAGGCTACGGCGTAGGGTAAGGTGTAGGGCTTGTGGTGGGTTTCCGTTCCGGGCTAGGGTTAGGGTTAGGGAACGGCAAGGCATAGGGCACAGGTGAGGGTACAGAAACGTGGGAGCGTCAGGCTACATGCTGACGCACGGCTCAGTGCCAGCGTACGGGCCAGGAGTAGGCTATGGCTTGTGGGTAAGCTGTAGGGCTGGTGGTGTGTTTCCTTTTGGGAATAGGGTTAGGGTTAGGGAACGGCAAGGCTTAGGGCACAGGTGAGGGTACGGAAACGTGTGAGGGCCAGGCTACGTGCTGACGCGCGTGTTAGTGCCAGCGTACGGGCCAGGAGTAGGCTACGGCGTAGGGTAAGGTGTAGGGCTGGTGGTGGGTTTCCCTTCCTGGCTAGGGTTAGGGTGAGGGAACGGTAAGGCTTAGGGCACAGGTGAGGGTACGGAAACGTGGGAGTGTCAGGCTACGTGATGACGCACAGGTCAGTGCCAACGTACAGGCCAGGAGTAGGCTACGGCGTAGGGTAATGTCTAGGGATGGTGGTGGGTTTCCGTTCCGGGCTAGGGTTAGGGTTAGGGAACGTCAAGGCTTAGGGCACAGGTGAGGGTACGGAAAAGTGGGAGGGTCAGGCTACGTACTGATGCATGAGTCAGTGCCAGCGTACGGGCCAGGAGTAGGCTACGGTGTAGGGTAACGTGTAGGGCTGTTGGTGGATTTTCATTGCGGGGTACGGTTAGGGTTAGGGAACGGCAAGGCTTAGGGCATAGGTGAGGGAACGGAAACGTGGGAGGGTCAGGCTACGTGCTGACGCACGGGTCAGTGCCAGCGTACGGGCAAGGAGTAGGCTACGGGGTAGGGTAAGGTCTAGGGCTGGTGGTGGGTTTCCGTTCCAGGCTAGGGTTAGTGTTAGGGAACGGCAAGGCTTAGGGCTCAGGTGAGGGTACATAAAAGTTGGAGGTTCAGGCTACGTGCTAATGCACGTGTCAATGCTAGCGTATGGGCCAGGAGTAGGCTACGTCGTATAGAAAGGTGTATGGCTGGTGGTGGGTTTCCTTTCTGGGCTAGGGTTAGGGATAGGGAACGGAAAGGCTTAGGGCACAGGTGAGGTTACGGAAACGTGGGAGGGTCAGGCTACGTGCTGACGCATGGGTCAGTGCCAGCGTACAGGCCAGGATTAGGCTATGGGTTGGGTGTAAGTTGTAGGGTTGGTGGTGGGTTTCCGTTCCGGGCTATGGTTAGGGTTAGGGAAAGGCAAGGCTTAGGGCACAGGTGAGGATACGGAAACGTGGGAGGGTCACGCTACGTGCTGTCGCACGTGTCAGTGCCACAATACGGGCGAGGAGTAGGCTACGGCTTGGGGGTAAGTTGTAGGGCCGGTGGTGCGTTTCCGTTGGGGGCTAGGGTTAGGGTTAGGGAACGGCAAGGCTTAGGGCATAGGTGAGGGTACGGAAACGTGGGAGGGTTAGACAACGTGCTGACGCACGTGTCAGTGCCAGCGTACGGGCCAGGAGTAGGCTGCGGCGTAGGGTAAAGTGTAGGTCTGGTGGTGGGTTTCCGTTCCGGGCTAGGGTTAGGTTTACGGAACGGCAAGGCTTAGTCCTCAGGTGAGGGTACGGAAAAGTGGGAGTGTCTCGCTACGTGCTGACGCACGGGTCAGTGCCAGCGTACAGGCCAGGAGTAGGCTACGGCGTAGGGTAAGGTGTAGGGCTGGTGGTGGGTTTCCGTTACGGGCTAGGGTTAGGGTTAGGGAACGGCAAGGCTTAGGGCACAGGTTAGGGTACAGAAATGTGCGAGGGTCAGGTTACGTGCTGACACACGGGTCAGTGCCAGCGTACCGGCCAGGAGTAGGCTACGTCTTCGGGGTTAGGTGTAGGGCTGGTGGTGGGTTTCCGTTCCGGGCTGGGGTTAGGGTTAGGGAACGGCAAGTCTTAGGGCAAAGGTGATGGTACGGAAACGTGGGAGCGTCAGGCTACGTGCTGACGGATGCGCCAGTGCCAGCGTACAGGCCAGGAGTAGGCTATGTCGTAGGGTAAGGTCTAGGGCTGGTGGTGGTTTTCCGTTCCAGGCTAGGGTTAGGGTTAGGGAACGGCAAGGCTTTGGGCACAGGTGAGGGTACGGAAACGTGGCAGGGTCAGGCTACGTGCTGACGCACGGGTCAGTGGCAGCGTACCGGCCAGGAGTAGTCCACAGGTTGGGGGTTAGGTGTAGGGCTGGTGGTGGGTCTCCGTTCCGGGCTAGGGTTAGTGTTAGGGAACAGCAAGGCTTAGGGCACAGGTGAGGGTACGGAAACTTGGTAGGGTCAGGCTACGTGCTGACGCACGGGTCAGTTCCAGCGTACGGGCCAGGAGTAGGCTATGGCTTGGGGGTTAGTTGTAGGGCTTGTGGTGTGTTTCCATTCCGTACTAGGGTTAGGGTTAGGGAACGGCAAGGCTTAGGGCACAGGTAACGTTACGGTAATGTGGGAAGGTCAGGCTACGTGCTGACACACAAATCAGAGCCCGCGTATGGACCAGGAGTAGGCTACGGCTTGGGGGTAAGGTGTAGGGCTTGTGGTGGGTTTCCGTTCCAGGCTAGGGTTAGGGTTAGGGAACGGCAAGGCTTAGGGCACAGGTGAGGGTACGGCAAAATGGCAGGGTCAGGATACGTGCTGATGAAAGGTTCAGTGCCTGCGTACGGGCCAGGAATAGGCTACGGCGTAGGGAAAGGTATAGGGCTGGTGGTGGGTTTCTGTTCCGGGCTAGGGTTAGGGTTAGGGAAAGGCAAGGCTTAGGAGTTACCAGGCTGCCACCTGTAAGGAAGAGGATGCGTCACCCATAACGTCTGCTGAAATTTCTCTCCGGGCTGAGGTGAGGAAGGAAAAAAAGGAGTGTGGGCCGGGACAGGAGGGGTATCTCAGGCAGGAAAATGGAAAGCTTCCAGAAGAGCGCCTGTGGGCAGGACCATCCTGGCTGGCCTGCAGGCACCAAGTGGGCCTGTGTGCTGTCGCTGGTGTGGCTCCACTGCCCTTCCTCTAGGCTTTCAAGCCCTTGTACATATTCAGGTGTTTTACCTGGGAAGGGTGGGAACAGTTCAGCAGCAGCTGGCCTGGGGCACAGCTCACGTTTACTCACAGACGCCTCAGCACGGTCCCGCAGCTTTGCAATGAGGACCCTCCTTGCGTGGGGTGGGGCTGCTGGCTGTATGGGAGATGATTCTCCACATCTGACCAATTTCAGAATTGTTTACCGCTGGAGCAAGTGCCGTGATAGGTTTTTCCTCTGTATAACTCGTGGGTTCAATTTTTTTTTCTTTTTTGGTTCAAGTTAGATTTTATTCCTCTTTTATGTATTTATAAATATAAGCATGGAAATAATTCATTCCTATAAATACATCTGTGTGACGGGAAGAATTTTTTCTGTTTTATTTTTAAATTTTATTTTTTAAAATTTTGAAATTTAATTTTATTTATGTTTTTATACAGCACGTTATTATTAGTTATGTATTTTATGCATATACATGTATACAGGTCAATCCCAATCTCCCAACTCATCCCACCACCACCACCCCATGGCTTCCCACACTTGGTGTCCATACGTTTGTTCTCTACCTCTGTGTCTCTATTTCTTCCCTGCTAACCAGTTCATCTGTACCATTTTTAGGCTCCACATATATGCATTAATATACAATATTTGTTTTCCTCTTTCTGACTTACTTCATTCTGTATGACAGTCTCTCGATCCATCGATGTCTCTACAAATGACCCAGTTTCATTCCTTTTTATGGCCGAGTCATATTCCATTTTATATATGTACCACATCTTTATCCATTCATCTGTCTGTGGGCATTTAGGTTGCTTCCATTACCTGGCTATTGTAAATAGTGCTGCAACGAACATTGTGGTGAATGTGCCTTTTTGAAATACGGTTTTCTCTGGGTATATGCCCAGAAGTGGGATTGCTGGATCAGATGGTAATTCTATTTCTAGTTTTTTTAAGGAAACTCCATACTGTTCTCCATAGTGACTGTATCAATTTACATTCCCACCAATAGTGGAAGAGGGCTCCTTTTGTCCACACCCTCCCCAGAATTGGTTGTTTGTATATTTTCTGATGATGCCGATTCTAACAGGTGTGAGGTGATACCTCATTGTAGTTTTGATTTGCATTTCTCTAATAATTAGTGCTGTTGAGCAGCTTTTCATGTGCGTCTTGGCCATCTCTGTGTCTCCTTTGAAGAAACGTCTCTTTAGATCTTCTGCCCATTTTTTTTGGGTTGTTTGTTTTTTTAATATTAAGCTGCATGAGCTGTTTATATATATTGGAGATTAAACCTGTGTCCATTGATTCGTTTGCAACGATTTTCACCCATCCTGAGGGATGCCTTTTTCCATTCCCGTTTTTTTTAACAAAAAAGGAAAGAAAGGAAAAGAAGCAGAACACTAATGTGCGTAAAATATGCCTTTTGAAACGGTCGTTTTGAAATATGGACGTCCTTTGAATTTTTTGGTCGATATGTGACCCCAGGATTTGTTTTCAGGGCAGGTGTCATTTACAGGCCTGCAATGATTTTGAATATCAACTGACCATTAGCGTTGGGATTAAAGCTGCTGTTGTGTGAAACGGCCATAAGGTGGCAGCAGTTCACCCTTACCAAATCTGGTTACTAGGGCAAGAGAGCCTCAGTGGAAGTGGTGTTCTAGATTGGAGTTTAGAATGGAATGTACCAGGAGAAAGCCCCTCACGTTTGTCTCACTACTTCTTGTTCGTGTTTTTAATTTAAGTTTTTATTTTTTATTACAGCAAGTTTGATTACAATGTTTGGCTTGTTGTAGGTGTGGAAGATGTGGTTCTTTTACACATATATAGATGACTGTTCTTCTTGGGATCCTTTTCCCATGTACGTTATGACAGAATGTTGAGTAGTCCTCTCTTGGTATTCTGTAGGTCTTTGGTGATTATATATGTCACCTGTGTTTGTATATGTCTGTTAACCCCGATATCGTAATGAAACCAATCCTCACACCTTTCCATTGGTGAACCATAAGTTTGTTTAATGAATCTGTGATTGCCGTTCTCCGTGGAAATATCTGCCCTGGTATCCATTTTTAGGTAACACCTATAAATGATATGATATGATATGTGTCTTTCACTTTCTGACTTACTACAAGTCACGTGATTACTTCTAGACTCATCTACGGTGCTGCAAATGGCATTGTGTCCTTTTTTCCCTTGGCTTCTCTTCTGCCTTAGCGGGGTCCATTTTCAACAATGTGATTCCCTGAGGGTTGTGGATTAGCTGACCTGGGCAGCCTTACCCTGCCGGCCCGCCCTCCCCAGGTGTGCCTCGTTGAGATCAATATAAACAGAGCTCCAGGCAGCAATAGCCCCTGAAGCTGTGCCTGACTCCATATTCTCTGCCCCGTCAGCAGTCTCGGGGCTGTGCTGGTGGGAGGGAGTGAGGGGCCACAGCTTTGTGGGTGGCCCGGTGTGAGTGGGGTTCTGCTGGCCTTTCTGCAGGAGTTGCCAGGCTGCCGCCTGTAAAGAAGAGGATGTGTCACCCATACCTTCCGCTGGAATTTCGCTCCGGACAGAGGTGAGGAAGGAAAAAAGCAGTGGGGGCCGGGAGAGGTGGGGTATCTCAGGCAGGGCAATGGAAAGCTTCTGGAAGAGCGCCCGGGGCCAGGACCACGCTGGCTGGCCTGCAGGCACCAAGTTGGCCTGCGTGCTGTCGCTGGTGTGGCTCCACGGTCCTTCCTCTAGGCTTTCAAGCCCTTGTACATATTCAGGTGTTTTACCTGGAAAGGGTGGGAACAGATCAGAAGCAGCTGGCCTGGGGCTCAGCTCACGTTTACTCACAGATGCCTCGGCACGGTCCCCCAGCTTTTCAGTGAGGACGCTCCTTGTGTGGGGGGTGGGTGGCTGGCTGTATGGGAGATGGTTCCCCACCTCTGACCAATTTCAGAAGTGTTTACCGCTGGAGCAAGTGCCGTGATAGGTTTTTCCTCTGTATAACTCGTGGGTTCAATTTTTTTTTTCTTTTTTGGTTCAAGTTAGATTTTATTCCTCTTTTATGTATTTATAAATATAAGCATGGAAATAATTCATTCCTATAAATACATCTGTGTGACGGGAAGAATTTTTTCTGTTTTATTTTTAAATTTTATTTTTTAAAATTTTGAAATTTAATTTTATTTATGTTTTTATACAGCACGTTATTATTAGTTATGTATTTTATGCATATACATGTATACAGGTCAATCCCAATCTCCCAACTCATCCCACCACCACCACCCCATGGATTCCCACACTTGGTGTCCATACGTTTGTTCTCTACCTCTGTGTCTCTATTTCTTCCCTGCTAACCAGTTCATCTGTACCATTTTTAGGCTCCACATATATGCATTAATATACAATATTTGTTTTCCTCTTTCTGACTTACTTCATTCTGTATGACAGTCTCTCGATCCATCGATGTCTCTACAAATGACCCAGTTTCATTCCTTTTTATGGCCGAGTCATATTCCATTTTATATATGTACCACATCTTTATCCATTCATCTGTCTGTGTGCATTTAGGTTGCTTCCATTACCTGGCTATTGTAAATAGTGCTGCAACGAACATTGTGGTGAATGTGCCTTTTTGAAATACGGTTTTCTCTGGGTATATGCCCAGAAGTGGGATTGCTGGATCAGATGGTAATTCTATTTCTAGTTTTTTTAAGGAAACTCCATACTGTTCTCCATAGTGATTGTATCAATTTACATTCCCACCAATAGTGGAAGAGGGCTCCTTTTGTCCACACCCTCCCCAGAATTGGTTGTTTGTAGATTTTCTGATGATGCCGATTCTAACAGGTGTGAGGTGATACCTCATTGTAGTTTTGATTTGCATTTCTCTAATAATTAGTGCTGTTGAGCAGCTTTTCATGTGCGTCTTGGCCATCTCTGTGTCTCCTTTGAAGAAACGTCTCTTTAGATCTTCTGCCCACTTTTTTGGGATGTTTGTTTTTTTAATATTAAGCTGCATGAGCTGTTTATATATATTGGAGATTAAACCTGTGTCCATTGATTCGTTTGCAACGATTTTCACCCATCCTGAGGGATGCCTTTTTCCATTCCCGTTTTTTTTTAACAAAAAAGGAAAGAAAGGAAAAGAAGCAGAACACTAATGTGCGTAAAATATGCCTTTTGAAACGGTCGTTTTGAAATATGGACGTCCTTTGAAATTTTTGGTCGATATGTGACCCCAGAATATGTTTTCAGGGCAGGTGTCATTTACAGGCCTGCAATGATTTTGAATA
Organism: Mesoplodon mirus; assembly: GCF_964341445.2. Classification (NCBI taxonomy): domain Eukaryota; kingdom Metazoa; phylum Chordata; class Mammalia; order Artiodactyla; family Ziphiidae; genus Mesoplodon; species Mesoplodon mirus. Next base: position 708,788 of record NW_028295576.1, read on the forward strand.
TCAACTGACCATTAGCGTTGGGATTAAAGCTGCTGTTGTGTGAAACGGCCACAAGGTGGCAGCAGTTCTCCCTTACCAAATCTGGTTACTAGGGCAAGAGAGCCTCAGTGGAAGTGGTGTTCTAGATTGGAATTTAGAATGGAATGTGCCAGGAGAAAGCCCCTCAAGTTTGTCTCACTACTTCTTGTTCGTGTTTTTAATTTAAGTTTTTATTTTTTATTACAGCAAGTTTGATTACAATGTTTGTCTTGTTGTAGGTGTGGAAGATGTGGTTCTTTTACACATATACAGATGACTGTTCTTCTTGGGATCCTTTTCCCATGTACGTTATGACAGAATGTTGAGTAGTCCTCTCTTGGTATTCTGTAGGTCTTTGGTGATTATATATGTCACCTGTGTTTGTATATGTCTGTTAACCCCAATATCGTAATGAAACCAATCCTCACACCTTTCCATTGGTGAACCATAAGTTAGTTTAATGAATCTGTGATTGCCCTTCTCCGTGGAAATATCTGCCCTGGTATCCATTTTTAGGTAACACCTACAAGTGATATGATATGATATGTGTCTTTCACTTTCTGACTTACTACAAGTCACGTGATTACTTCTAGACTCATCTACGGTGCTGCAAATGGCATTGTGTCCTTTTTTCCCTTGGCTTCTCTTCTGCCTTAGCGGGGTCCATTTTCAACAATGTGATTCCCTGAGGGTTGTGGATTAGCTGACCTGGGCAGCCTTACCCTGCCGGCCCGCCCTCCCCAGGTGTGCCTCGTTGAGGTCAATATAAACAGCGCTCCAGGCAGCAATAGCCCCTGAAGCTGTGCCTGACTCCATATTCTCTGCCCCGTCAGCAGTCTCGGGGCTGTGCTGGTGGGAGGGAGTGAGGGGCCACAGCTTTGTGGGTGGCCCGGTGTGAGTGGGGTTCTGCTGGCCTTTCTGCAGGAGTTGCCAGGCTGCCGCCTGTAAAGAAGAGGATGTGTCACCCATACCTTCCGCTGGAATTTCGCTCCGGACAGAGGTGAGGAAGGAAAAAAGCAGTGGGGGCCGGGACAGGAGGGGTATCTCAGGCAGGGCAATGGAAAGCTTCTGGAAGAGCGCCAGGGTGCAGGACCACGCTGGCTGGCCTGCAGGCACCAAGTTGGCCTGCGTGCTGTCACTGGTGTGGCTCCACGGTCCTTCCTGTAGGCTTTCAAGCCCTTGTACATATTCAGGTGTTTTACCTGGAAAGGGTGGGAACAGTTCAACAGCAGCTGGCCTGGGGCTCAGCTCACGTTTACTCACAGATGCCTCGGCACGGTCCCCCAGCTTTGCAATGAGGACGCTCCTTGCGTGGGGGGTGGGTTGCTGGCTGTATGGGAGATGGTTCCCCACCTCTGACCAATTTCAGAATTGTTTACCGCTGGAGCAAGTGCCGTGATAGGTTTTTCCTCTGTATAACTCGTGGGTTCAATTTTTTTTTTCTTTTTTGGTTCAAGTTAGATTTTATTCCTCTTTTATGTATTTATAAATATAAGCATGGAAATAATTCATTCCTATAAATACATCTGTGTGACGGGAAGAATTTTTTCTGTTTTATTTTTAAATTTTATTTTTTAAAATTTTGAAATTTAATTTTATTTATGTTTTTATACAGCACGTTATTATTAGTTATGTATTTTATGCATATACATGTATACAGGTCAATCCCAATCTCCCAACTCATCCCACCACCACCACCCCATGGATTCCCACACTTGGTGTCCATACGTTTGTTCTCTACCTCTGTGTCTCTATTTCTTCCCTGCTAACCAGTTCATCTGTACCATTTTTAGGCTCCACATATATGCATTAATATACAATATTTGTTTTCCTCTTTCTGACTTACTTCATTCTGTATGACAGTCTCTCGATCCATCGATGTCTCTACAAATGACCCAGTTTCATTCCTTTTTATGGCCGAGTCATATTCCATTTTATATATGTACCACATCTTTATCCATTCATCTGTCTGTGGGCATTTAGGTTGCTTCCATTACCTGGCTATTGTAAATAGTGCTGCAACGAACATTGTGGTGAATGTGCCTTTTGGAAATACGGTTTTCTCTGGGTATATGCCCAGAAGTGGGATTGCTGGATCAGATGGTAATTCTATTTCTAGTTTTTTTAAGGAAACTCCATACTGTTCTCCATAGTGACTGTATCAATTTACATTCCCACCAATAGTGGAAGAGGGCTCCTTTTGTCCACACCCTCCCCAGAATTGGTTGTTTGTAGATTTTCTGATGATGCCGATTCTAACAGGTGTGAGGTGATACCTCATTGTAGTTTTGATTTGCATTTCTCTAATAATTAGTGCTGTTGAGCAGCTTTTCATGTGCGTCTTGGCCATCTCTGTGTCTCCTTTGAAGAAACGTCTCTTTAGATCTTCTGCCCACTTTTTTGGGATGTTTGTTTTTTTAATATTAAGCTGCATGAGCTGTTTATATATATTGGAGATTAAACCTGTGTCCATTGATTCGTTTGCAACGATTTTCACCCATCCTGAGGGATGCCTTTTTCCATTCCCGTTTTTTTTAACAAAAAAGGAAAGAAAGGAAAAGAAGCAGAACACTAATGTGCGTAAAATATGCCTTTTGAAACGGTCGTTTTGAAATATGGACGTCCTTTGAAATTTTTGGTCGATATGTGACCCCAGAATATGTTTTCAGGGCAGGTGTCATTTACAGGCCTGCAATGATTTTGAATATCAACTGACCATTAGCGTTGGGATTAAAGCTGCTGTTGTGTGAAACGGCCACAAGGTGGCAGCAGTTCTCCCTTACCAAATCTGGTTACTAGGGCAAGAGAGCCTCAGTGGAAGTGGTGTTCTAGATTGGAATTTAGAATGGAATGTGCCAGGAGAAAGCCCCTCAAGTTTGTCTCACTACTTCTTGTTCGTGTTTTTAATTTAAGTTTTTATTTTTTATTACAGCAAGTTTGATTACAATGTTTGTCTTGTTGTAGGTGTGGAAGATGTGGTTCTTTTACACATATACAGATGACTGTTCTTCTTGGGATCCTTTTCCCATGTACGTTATGACAGAATGTTGAGTAGTCCTCTCTTGGTATTCTGTAGGTCTTTGGTGATTATATATGTCACCTGTGTTTGTATATGTCTGTTAACCCCAATATCGTAATGAAACCAATCCTCACACCTTTCCATTGGTGAACCATAAGTTAGTTTAATGAATCTGTGATTGCCCTTCTCCGTGGAAATATCTGCCCTGGTATCCATTTTTAGGTAACACCTACAAGTGATATGATATGATATGTGTCTTTCACTTTCTGACTTACTACAAGTCACGTGATTACTTCTAGACTCATCTACGGTGCTGCAAATGGCATTGTGTCCTTTTTTCCCTTGGCTTCTCTTCTGCCTTAGCGGGGTCCATTTTCAACAATGTGATTCCCTGAGGGTTGTGGATTAGCTGACCTGGGCAGCCTTACCCTGCCGGCCCGCCCTCCCCAGGTGTGCCTCGTTGAGGTCAATATAAACAGCGCTCCAGGCAGCAATAGCCCCTGAAGCTGTGCCTGACTCCATATTCTCTGCCCCGTCAGCAGTCTCGGGGCTGTGCTGGTGGGAGGGAGTGAGGGGCCACAGCTTTGTGGGTGGCCCGGTGTGAGTGGGGTTCTGCTGGCCTTTCTGCAGGAGTTGCCAGGCTGCCGCCTGTAAAGAAGAGGATGTGTCACCCATACCTTCCGCTGGAATTTCGCTCCGGACAGAGGTGAGGAAGGAAAAAAGCAGTGGGGGCCGGGACAGGAGGGGTATCTCAGGCAGGGCAATGGAAAGCTTCTGGAAGAGCGCCAGGGTGCAGGACCACGCTGGCTGGCCTGCAGGCACCAAGTTGGCCTGCGTGCTGTCACTGGTGTGGCTCCACGGTCCTTCCTGTAGGCTTTCAAGCCCTTGTACATATTCAGGTGTTTTACCTGGAAAGGGTGGGAACAGTTCAACAGCAGCTGGCCTGGGGCTCAGCTCACGTTTACTCACAGATGCCTCGGCACGGTCCCCCAGCTTTGCAATGAGGACGCTCCTTGCGTGGGGGGTGGGTTGCTGGCTGTATGGGAGATGGTTCCCCACCTCTGACCAATTTCAGAATTGTTTACCGCTGGAGCAAGTGCCGTGATAGGTTTTTCCTCTGTATAACTCGTGGGTTCAATTTTTTTTTTCTTTTTTGGTTCAAGTTAGATTTTATTCCTCTTTTATGTATTTATAAATATAAGCATGGAAATAATTCATTCCTATAAATACATCTGTGTGACGGGAAGAATTTTTTCTGTTTTATTTTTAAATTTTATTTTTTAAAATTTTGAAATTTAATTTTATTTATGTTTTTATACAGCACGTTATTATTAGTTATGTATTTTATGCATATACATGTATACAGGTCAATCCCAATCTCCCAACTCATCCCACCACCACCACCCCATGGATTCCCACACTTGGTGTCCATACGTTTGTTCTCTACCTCTGTGTCTCTATTTCTTCCCTGCTAACCAGTTCATCTGTACCATTTTTAGGCTCCACATATATGCATTAATATACAATATTTGTTTTCCTCTTTCTGACTTACTTCATTCTGTATGACAGTCTCTCGATCCATCGATGTCTCTACAAATGACCCAGTTTCATTCCTTTTTATGGCCGAGTCATATTCCATTTTATATATGTACCACATCTTTATCCATTCATCTGTCTGTGGGCATTTAGGTTGCTTCCATTACCTGGCTATTGTAAATAGTGCTGCAACGAACATTGTGGTGAATGTGCCTTTTGGAAATACGGTTTTCTCTGGGTATATGCCCAGAAGTGGGATTGCTGGATCAGATGGTAATTCTATTTCTAGTTTTTTTAAGGAAACTCCATACTGTTCTCCATAGTGACTGTATCAATTTACATTCCCACCAATAGTGGAAGAGGGCTCCTTTTGTCCACACCCTCCCCAGAATTGGTTGTTTGTAGATTTTCTGATGATGCCGATTCTAACAGGTGTGAGGTGATACCTCATTGTAGTTTTGATTTGCATTTCTCTAATAATTAGTGCTGTTGAGCAGCTTTTCATGTGCGTCTTGGCCATCTCTGTGTCTCCTTTGAAGAAACGTCTCTTTAGATCTTCTGCCCACTTTTTTGGGATGTTTGTTTTTTTAATATTAAGCTGCATGAGCTGTTTATATATATTGGAGATTAAACCTGTGTCCATTGATTCGTTTGCAACGATTTTCACCCATCCTGAGGGATGCCTTTTTCCATTCCCGTTTTTTTTAACAAAAAAGGAAAGAAAGGAAAAGAAGCAGAACACTAATGTGCGTAAAATATGCCTTTTGAAACGGTCGTTTTGAAATATGGACGTCCTTTGAAATTTTTGGTCGATATGTGACCCCAGAATATGTTTTCAGGGCAGGTGTCATTTACAGGCCTGCAATGATTTTGAATATCAACTGACCATTAGCGTTGGGATTAAAGCTGCTGTTGTGTGAAACGGCCACAAGGTGGCAGCAGTTCACCCTTACCAAATCTGGTTACTAGGGCAAGAGAGCCTCAGTGGAAGTGGTGTTCTAGATTGGAGTTTAGAATGGAATGTACCAGGAGAAAGCCCCTCACGTTTGTCTCACTACTTCTTGTTCGTGTTTTTAATTTAAGTTTTAATTTTTTATTACAGCAAGTTTGATTACAATGTTTGGCTTGTTGTAGGTGTGGAAGATGTGGTTCTTTTACACATATACAGATGACTGTTCTTCTTGGGATCCTTTTCCCATGTACGTTATGACAGAATGTTGAGTAGTCCTCTCTTGGTATTCTGTAGGTCTTTGGCGATTATATATGTCACCTGTGTTTGTATATGTCTGTTAACCCCGATATCGTAATGAAACCAATCCTCACACCTTTCCATTGGTGAACAATTAGTTAGTTTAATGAATCTGTGATTGCCCTTCTCCGTGGAAATATCTGCCCTGGTATCCATTTTTAGGTAACACCTACAAGTGATATGATATGATATGTGTCTTTCACTTTCTGACTTACTACAAGTCACGTGATTACTTCTAGACTCATCTACGGTGCTGCAAATGGCATTGTGTCCTTTTTTCCCTTGGCTTCTCTTCTGCCTTAGCGGGGTCCATTTTCAACAATGTGATTCCCTGAGGGTTGTGGATTAGCTGACCTGGGCAGCCTTACCCTGCCGGCCCGCCCTCCCCAGGTGTGCCTCGTTGAGGTCAATATAAACAGCGCTCCAGGCAGCAATAGCCCCTGAAGCTGTGCCTGACTCCATATTCTCTGCCCCGTCAGCAGTCTCGGGGCTGTGCTGGTGGGAGGGAGTGAGGGGCCACAGCTTTGTGGGTGGCCCGGTGTGAGTGGGGTTCTGCTGGCCTTTCTGCAGGAGTTGCCAGGCTGCCGCCTGTAAAGAAGAGGAAGTGTCACCCATACCTTCCGCTGGAATTTCTCTCCGGACAGAGGTGAGGAAGGAAAAAAGCAGTGGGGGCCGGGAGAGGTGGGGTATCTCAGGCAGGGCAATGGAAAGCTTCTGGAAGAGCGCCAGGGTCCAGGACCACCCTGGCTGGCCTGCAGGCACCAAGTTGTCCTGCGTGCTGTCGCTGGTGTGGCTCCACGGTCCTTCCTCTAGGCTTTCAAGCCCTTGTACATATTCAGGTGTTTTACCTGGAAAGGGTGGGAACAGTTCAGCAGCAGCTGGCCTGGGGCTCAGCTCACGTTTACTCACAGATCCCTCGGCACGGTCCCCCAGCTTTGCAATGAGGACGCTCCTTGCGTGGGGGGTGGGTTGCTGGCTGTATGGGAGATGGTTCCCCACCTCTGACCAATTTCAGAATTGTTTACCACTGGAGCAAGTGCCCTGATAGGGTTTTCCTCTGTATAACTCCTGGGTTCAGGTTTTTTTTTTCTTTTATGGTTCAAGTTAGATTTTATTCCCCTTTTATGTATTTATAGATATAAGCATGGAAATAATTCTTTCCTATAAATACATCTGTGTGATGGGAAGAATTTTTTCTGTTTTATTTTTAAATTTTATTTTTTAAAATTTTGAAATTTTATTTATTTTCTTTTTTATACAGCACGTTATTATTAGTTATGTATTTTATGCATATACATGTATACAGGTCAATCCCAAACTCCCAACTCATCCCACCACCACCACCCCATGGCTTCCCACACTTGGTGTCCATACGTTTGTTCTCTACCTCTGTGTCTCTATTTCTTCCCTGCAAACCAGTTCATCTGTACCATTTTTAGGCTCCACATATATGCATTAATATACAATAATTGTTTTCCTCTTTCTGACTTACTTCATTCTGTATGACAGTCTCTCGATCCATCGATGTCTCTACAAATGACCCAGTTTCATTCCTTTTTATGGCCTAGTCATATTCCATTTTATATATGTACCACATCTTTATCCATTCATCTGTCTGTGGGCATTTAGGTTGCTTCCATTACCTGGCTATTGTAAATAGTGCTGCAACGAACATTGTGCTGAATGTGCCTTTTTGAAATACGGTTTTCTCTGGGTATATGCCCAGAAGTGGGATTGCTGGATCAGGTGGTAATTCTATTTCTAGTTTTTTTAAGGAAACTCCATACTGTTCTCCATAGTGACTGTATCAATTTATATTCCCACCAATAGTGGAAGAGGGCTCCTTTTGTCCACACCCTCCCCAGAATTGGTTGTTTGTAGATTTTCTGATGATGCTGATTCTAACAGGTGTGAGGTGATACCTCATTGTAGTTTTGATTTGCATTTCTCTAATAATTAGTGCTGTTGAGCAGCTTTTCATGTGCGTCTTGGCCATCTCTGTGTCTCCTTTGAAGAAACGTCTCTTTAGATCTTCTGCCCATTTTTTTTGGGTTGTTTGTTTTTTTAATATTAAGCTGCATGAGCTGTTTATATATATTGGAGATTAAACCTGTGTCCATTGATTCGTTTGCAACGATTTTCACCCATCCTGAGGGATGCCTTTTTCCATTCCCGTTTTTTTTAACAAAAAAGGAAAGAAAGGAAAAGAAGCAGAACACTAATGTGCGTAAAATATGCCTTTTGAAACGGTCGTTTTGAAATATGGACGTCCTTTGAATTTTTTGGTCGATATGTGACCCCAGGATTTGTTTTCAGGGCAGGTGTCATTTACAGGCCTGCAATGATTTTGAATATCAACTGACCATTAGCGTTGGGATTAAAGCTGCTGTTGTGTGAAACGGCCACAAGGTGGCAGCAGTTCACCCTTACCAAATCTGGTTACTAGGGCAAGAGAGCCTCAGTGGAAGTGGTGTTCTAGATTGGAGTTTAGAATGGAATGTGCCAGGAGAAAGCCCCTCACGTTTGTCTCACTATTTCTTGTTCGTGTTTTTAATTTAATTTTTTATTTTTTATTACAGCAAGTTTGATTACAATGTTTGGCTTGTTGTAGGTGTGGAAGATGTGGTTCTTTTACACATATACAGATGACTGTTCTTCTTGGGATCCTTTTCCCATGTACGTTATGACAGAATGTTGAGTAGTCCTCTCTTGGTATTCTGTAGGTCTTTGGTGATTATATATGTCACCTGTGTTTGTATATGTCTGTTAACCCCGATATCGTAATGAAACCAATCCTCACACCTTTCCATTGGTGAACCATAAGTTTGTTTAATGAATCTGTGATTGCCCTTCTCCGTGGAAATATCTGCCCTGGTATCCATTTTTAGGTAACACCTATAAGTGATATGATATGATATGTGTCTTTCACTTTCTGACTTACTACAAGTCACGTGATTACTTCTAGACTCATCTACGGTGCTGCAAATGGCATTGTGTCCTTTTTTCCCTTGGCTTCTCTTCTGCCTTAGCGGGGTCCATTTTCAACAATGTGATTCCCTGAGGGTTGTGGATTAGCTGACCTGGGCAGCCTTACCCTGCCGGCCCGCCCTCCCCAGGTGTGCCTCGTTGAGGTCAATATAAACAGCGCTCCAGGCAGCAATAGCCCCTGAAGCTGTGCCTGACTCCATATTCTCTGCCCCGTCAGCAGTCTTGGGGCTGTGCTGGTGGGAGGGAGTGAGGGGCCACAGCTTTGTGGGTGGCCCGGTGTTAGTGGGGTTCTGCTGGCCTTTCTGCAGGAGTTGCCAGGCTGCCGCCTGTAAAGAAGAGGATGTGTCACCCATACCTTCCGCTGGAATTTCTCTCCGGACAGAGGTGAGGAAGGAAAAAATCAGTGGGGGCCGGGACAGGAGGGATATCTCAGGCAGGGCAATGGAAAGCTTCTGGAAGAGCGCCGGGGCCAGGACCACGCTGGCTGGCCTGCAGGCACCAAGTTGGCCAGCGTGCTGTCGCTGGTGTGGCTCCACGGTCCTTCCTCTAGGCTTTCAAGCCCTTGTACATATTCAGGTGTTTTACCTGGAAAGGGTGGGAACAGATCAGAAGCAGCTGGCCTGGGGCTCAGCTCACGTTTACTCACAGATCCCTCGGCACGGTCCCCCAGCTTTACAATGAGGACGCTCCTTGTGTGGGGGGTGGGTGGCTGGCTCTATGGGAGATGGTTCCCCACCTCTGACCAATTTCAGAATTGTTTACCGCTGGAGCAAGTGCCTAGATAGGGTTTTCCTCTGTATAACTCGTGGGTTCATTTTTTTTTTCTTTATTGGTTCAAGTTAGATTTTATTCATCTTTTATGTATTTATAAATATAAGCATGGAAATAATTCATTCCTATAAATACATCTGTGTGACGGGAAGAACTTTTTCTGTTTTATTTTTAAATTTTATTTTTTAAAATTTTGAAATTTTATTTTCTTTATGTTTTTATACAGCACGTTATTATTAGTTATGTATTTTATGCATATACATGTATACAGGTCAATCCCAATCTCCCAACTCATCCCACCACCACCACCCCATGGCTTCCCACACTTGGTGTCCATACGTTTGTTCTCTACCTCTGTGTCTCTATTTCTTCCCTGCAAACCAGTTCATCTGTACCATTTTTAGGCTCCACATATATGCATTAATATACAATATTTGTTTTCCTCTTTCTGACTTACTTCATTCTGTATGACAGTCTCTCGATCCATCGATGTCTCTACAAATGACCCAGTTTCATTCCTTTTTATGGCCGAGTCATATTCCATTTTATATATGTACCACATCTTTATCCATTCATCTGTCTGTGGGCATTTAGGTTGCTTCCATTACCTGGCTATTGTAAATAGTGCTGCAACGAACATTGTGGTGAATGTGCCTTTTTGAAATACGGTTTTCTCTGGGTATATGCCCAGAAGTGGGATTGCTGGATCAGATGGTAATTCTATTTCTAGTTTTTTTAAGGAAACTCCATACTGTTCTCCATAGTGACTGTATCAATTTACATTCCCACCAATAGTGGAAGAGGGCTCCTTTTGTCCACACCCTCCCCAGAATTGGTTGTTTGTAGATTTTCTGATGATGCCGATTCTAACAGGTGTGAGGTGATACCTCATTGTAGTTTTGATTTGCATTTCTCTAATAATTAGTGCTGTTGAGCGCTTTTCATATGTGTCTTGGCCATCTCAGTGTCTCCTTTGAAGAAACGTCTCTTTAGATCTTCTGCCCATTTTTTTGGGGGTTGTTTGTTTTTTTAATATTAAGCTGCATGAGCTGTTTATATATATTGGAGATTAAACCTGTGTCCAGTGATTCGTTTGCAACGATTTTCACCCATCCTGAGGGATGCCTTTTTCCATTCCCGTTTTTTTTAACAAAAAAGGAAAGAAAGGAAAAGAAGCAGAACACTAATGTGCGTAAAATATGCCTTTTGAAACGGTCGTTTTGAAATATGGACGTCCTTTGAATTTTTTGGTCGATATGTGACCCCAGGATTTGTTTTCAGGGCAGGTGTCATTTACAGGCCTGCAATGATTTTGAATATCAACTGACCATTAGCGTTGGGATTAAAGCTGCTGTTGTGTGAAACGGCCACAAGGTGGCAGCAGTTCTCCCTTACCAAATCTGGTTACTAGGGCAAGAGAGCCTCAGTGGAAGTGGTGTTCTAGATTGGAGTTTAGAATGGAATGTGCCAGGAGAAAGCCCCTCACGTTTGTCTCACTATTTCTTGTTCGTGTTTTTAATTTAATTTTTTATTTTTTATTACAGCAAGTTTGATTACAATGTTGGCTTGTTGTAGGTGTGGAAGATGTGGTTCTTTTACACATATACAGATGACTGTTCTTCTTGGGATCCTTTTCCCATGTACGTTATGACAGAATGTTGAGTAGTCCTCTCTTGGTATTCTGTAGGTCTTTGGTGATTATATATGTCACCTGTGTTTGTATATGTCTGTTAACCCCGATATCATAATGAAACTAATCCTCACACCTTTCCATTGGTGAACCATAAGTTTGTTTAATGAATCTGTGATTGCCCTTCTCCGTGGAAATATCTGCCCTGGTATCCATTTTTAGGTAACACCTATAAGTGATATGATATGATATGTGTCTTTCACTTTCCGACTAACTACAAGTCACGTGATTACTTCTAGACTCATCTACGGTGCTGCAAATGGCATTGTGTCCTTTTTTCCCTTGGCTTCTCTTCTGCCTTAGCAAGGTCCATTTTCACCAATGTGATTCCCTGAGGGTTGTGGATTAGCTGACCTGGGCAGCCTTACGCTGCCAGCTGGCCCTCCCCAGGTTTGCCTGGTTGAGTTCAAGAAAAACAGTGCTCCAGGCAGCAATAGCCCCTGAAGCTGTGCCTGACTCCATATTCTCTGCCCCATCAGCAGTCTCGGGGCTGTGCTGGTGGGAGGGAGTGAGGGGCCACAGCTTTGTTGGTGGCCCAGTGTGAGGGGGGCTCTGCCGGACTTTCTGCAGGTGTTGCCAGGCTGCCACCTGTAAAGAAGAGGATGTGTCACCCATACCTTCCGCTGGAATTTCTCTCCGGACAGAGGTGAGGAAGGAAAAAAGCAGTGGGGGCCGGGACAGGAGGGGTATCACAGGCAGGGCAATGGAAAGCTTCTGGAAGAGCGCCCGGGGCCAGGACCACCCTGGCTGGCCTACAGGCACCAAGTCGGCCTGCGTGCTCTCGCTGGTGTGGCTCCACGGTCCTTCCTCTAGGCTTTCAAGCCCTTGTACATATTCAGGTGTTTTACCTGGAAAGGGTGGGAACAGTTCAGCAGCAGCTGGCCTGGGGCTCAGCTCACGTTTACTCACAGATGCCTCGACACGGTCCACCAGCTTTGCAATGAGGACGCTCCTTGCGTGGGGGGTGGGATGCTGGCTGTATGGGAGATGGTTCCCCACCTCTGACCAATTTCAGAATTGTTTACCACTGGAGCAAGTGCCCTGATAGGGATTTCCTGTGTATAACTGGTGGGTTCAGGGTTTTTTTTCTTCTTATGGTTCTAGTTATATTTTATTCCTCTTTTATGTATTTATAGATATAAGCATGGAAATAATTCATTCCTATAAATACATCTGTGTGAAGGGAAGAACTTTTTTCTGTTTTATTATTAATTTTATTTTTTTAAAATTTTTAAATTTAATTTTATTTATTTTTTTATACAGCAGGTTATTATTAGTTATGTATTTTATGCATATACATGTATACAGGTCAATTCCAATCTCCCAACTCATCCCACCACCACCACCCCATGGCTTCCCACACTTGGTGACCATACGTTTGTTCTCTACCTCTGTGTCTCTATTTCTTCCCTGCAAATCATTTCATCTGTACCATTTTTTAGGTTCCACATATATGCATGAATATACGATATTTGTTTTTCTCTTTCTGACTTACTTCATTCTGTATGACAGTCACTAGATCCATCGATGTCTCTACAAAGGACCCAGTTTCATTCCTCTTTATGGCCGAGTAATATTCCATTTTATATATGTACCACATCTTTATCCATTCATCTGTCTGTGGGCATTTAGGTTGCTTCCATTACCTGGCTATTGTAAATAGTGCTGCAATGAACATTGTGGTGAATGTGCCTTTTTGATTTATGGTTTTCTCTGGGTATATGCCCAGAAGTGGGATTGCTGGATCAGATGGTAATTCTATTTCTTGTTTTTTTTTAAGGAAACTCCATACTGTTTTCCATAGTGACTGTATAAATTTACATTCCCACCAATAGTGGAAGAGGGCTCCTTTTGTCCACACCCTCCCCAGAATTGGTTGTTTGTAGATTTCCTGATGATGCCGATTCTAACAGGTGTGAGGTGATACCTCATTGTAGTTTTGATTTGCATTTCTCTAATAATTAGTGCTGTTGAGCAGCTTTTCATGTGCGTCTTGGCCATCTCTGTGTCTTCTTTGAAGAAACGTCTCTTTAGATCTTCTGCCCATTTTTGTATTGGCTTGTTTGTTTTTTTAATATTAAGCTGCATGTGCTGTTTATATATATTGGAGATTACACCTCTGTCCATTGATTCGTCTGCAACGATTTTCGCCCATTCTGAGGGATGCCTTTTTCCATTCCCGTGTTTTTTAACAAAAAAGGAAAGAAAGGAAAAGAAGCAGAACACCGATGTGCGTAAAATATGCCTTTTGAAACGGTCGTTTTGAAATATGGACATCCTTTGAATTTTTTGGTGGATATGTGGCACCAGGATTTATTTTCAGGGCAGGTGTCATTTACAGGCCTGCAATGATTTTGAATATCAACTGAACATTAGCACTAGGATTAAAGCTGCTGTTGTGTGAAACGGCCACAAGGTGGCAGTAGTTCACCCTTACCAAATCTGGTTACTAGGGCAAGAGAGCCTCAGTGGAAGTGGTGTTCTAGATTGGAGTTTAGAATGGAATGTACCAGGAGAAAGCCCCTCACGTTTGTCTCACTACATCTTGTTCGTGTATTCCTTTTAATTTTTTTTATTTTTTATTACAGCAAGTTTGATTACAATGTTTGGCTTGTTGTAGGTGTGGAAGATGTGGTTCTTTTACACATATACAGATGACTGTTCTTCCTGGGATCCTTTTCCCATGTACGTTATGACAGAATGTTGAGTAGTCCTCTCTTGGTATTCTGTAGGTCTTTGGTGATTATATATGTCACCTGTGTTTGTATATGTCTGTTAACCACAATATCGTAATGAAACCAATCCTCACACCTTTCCATTGATGAACCATAAGTTTGTTTAATGAATCTGTGATTGCCCTTCTCCGTGGAAATATCTGCCCTGGTATCCATTTTTAGGTAACACCTATAAGTGATATGATATGATATGTGTCTTTCACTTTCTGACTTACTACAAGTCACGTGATTACTTCTATACTCATCTACGGTGCTGCAAATGGCATTGTGTCCTTTTTTTCCTTGGCTTCTCTTCTGCCTTAGCGGGCTCCATTTTCAACAATGTGATTCCCTGAGGGTTGTGGATTAGCTGACCTGGGCAGCCTTACCCTGCCGGTCCGCGCTCCCCAGGTGTGCCTTGTTGAGGTCAATATAAACAGCGCTCCAGGCAGCAATAGCCCATGAAGCTGTGCCTGACTCCATATTCTCTGCCCCGTCAGCAGGTTCGGGGCTGTGCTGGTGGGAGGGAGTGAGGGGCCACAGCTTTGTGGGTGGCCCGGTGTGAGTGGGGTCCTGCTGGCCTTTCTGTAGGAGTTGCCAGGCTGCCGCCTGTAAAGAAGAGGATGTGTCACACATACCTTCCGATGGAATTTCTCTCCGGACAGAGATGAGGAAGGAAAAAAGCAGTGGGGGCAGGGACAGCCGGGGATTCTCAGGCAGGGCAATGGAAAGCTTCTGGAAGAGCGCCCAGGGCCAGGACCACCCTGGCTGGCCTGCAGGCACCAAGTTGGCCTGCGTGCTGTCGCTGGTGTGGCTCCACGGTCCTTCCTCTAGGCTTTCAAGCCCTTGTACATATTCAGGTGTTTTACCTGGAAAGGGTGGGAACAGTTCAGCAGCAGCTGGCCTGGGGCTCAGCTCACGTTTACTCACAGATGCATCGGCACGGTCCCCCAGCTTTGCAATGAGGACGCTCCTTGTGTGGGGGGTGGGTGGCTGGCTGTATGGGAGATGGTTCCCCACCTCTGACCAATTTCAGAATTGTTTACCACTGGAGCAAGTGCCGTGATAGGGTTTTCCTCTGTATAACTCGTGGGTTCACTTTTTTTTTCTTTTATGTTTCAAGTTAGATGTTATTCCTCTTTTATGTATTTATAGATGTAAGCATGGAAATAATTCATTCCTATAAATACATCTGTGTGACGGGAAGAACTTTTTTCTGTTTTATTTTTAAATTTTATTTTTTAAAATTTTGAAATTTTATTTATTTTTTTATACAGCACATTATTATTAGTTATGTATTTTATGCATATACATGTATACAGGTCAATCCCAAACTCCCAACTCATCCCACCACCACCACCCCATGGCTTCCCACACTTGGTGTCCATACGTTTGTTCTCTACCTCTGTGTCTCTATTTGTTCCCTGCAAACCAGTTCATCTGTACCATTTTTAGGCTCCACATATATGCATTAATATACAATATTTGTTTTCCTCTTTCTGACTTACTTCATTCTGTATGACAGTCTCTCGATCCATCGATGTCTCTACAAATGACCCAGTTTCATTCCTTTTTATGGCCGAGTCATATTCCATTTTATATATGTACCACATCTTTATCCATTCATCTGTCTGTGGGCATTTAGGTTGCTTCCATTACCTGGCTATTGTAAATAGTGCTGCAACGAACATTGTGGTGAATGTGCCTTTTTGAAATACGGTTTTCTCTGGGTATATGCCCAGAAGTGGGATTGCTGGATCAGATGGTAATTCTATTTCTAGATATTTTAAGGAAACTCCATACTGTTCTCCACAGTGACTGTATCAATTTACATTCCCACCAATAGTGGAAGAGGGCTCCTTTTGTCCACACCCTCCCCAGAATTGGTTGTTTGTAGATTTTCTGATGATGCCGATTCTAACAGGTGTGAGGTGATACCTCATTGTAGTTTTGATTTGCATTTCTCTAATAATTAGTGCTGTTGAGCAGCTTTTCATGTGCGTCTTGGCCATCTCTGTGTCTCCTTTGAAGAAACGTCTCTTTAGATCTTCTGCCCATTTTTTGGGGGCTGTTTGTTTTTTTAATATTAAGCTGCATGAGCTGTTTATATATATTGGAGATTAAACCTCTGTCCATTGATTCGTCTGCAACGATTTTCGCCCATTCTGAGGGATGCCTTTTTCCATTCCCGTGTTTTTTAACAAATAAGGAAAGAAAGGAAAAGAAGCAGAACACTAATGTGCGTAAAATATGCCTTTTGAAATGGTCGTTTTTAAATATGGACGTCCTTTGAATTTTTTGGTCGATATGTGACCCCAGGATTTGTTTTCAGGGCAGGTGTCATTTACAGGCCTGCAATGATTTTGAATATCAACTGACCATTAGCGTTGGGATTAAAGCTGCTGTTGTGTGAAACGGCCACAAGGTGGCAGCAGTTCACCCTTAACAAATCTGGTTACTAGGGCAAGAGAGCCTCAGTGGAAGTGGTGTTCTAGATTGGAGTTTAGAATGGAATGTGCCAGGAGAAAGCCCCTCACGTTTGTCTCACTACTTCTTGTTCGTGTTTTTAATTTAAGTTTTTATTTTTTATTACAGCAAGTTTGATTACAATGTTTGGCTTGTTGTAGGTGTGGAAGATGTGGTTCTTTTACACATATACAGATGACTGTACTTCCTAGGATCCTTTTCCCATGTACGTTATGACAGAATGTTGAGTAGTCCTCTCTTGGTATTCTGTAGGTCTTTGGTGATTATATATGTCACCTGTGTTTGTATATGTCTGTTAACCCCGATATCGTAATGAAACCAATCCTCACACCTTTCCATTGGTGAACCATAAGTTTGTTTAATGAATCTGTGATTGCCCTTCTCCGTGGAAATATCTGCCCTGGTATCCATTTTTAGGTAACACCTATAAGTGATATGATATGTGTCTTTCACTTTCTGACTTACTACAAGTCACGTGATTACTTCTAGACTCATCTACGGTGCTGCAAATGGCATTGTGTCCTTTTTTCCCTTGGCTTCTATTCTGCCTTAGCGGGGTCCATTTTCAACAATGTGATTCCCTGAGGGTTGTGGATTAGCTGACCTGGGCAGCCTTACCCTGCCGGCCCGCCCTCCCCAGGTGTGCCTCGTTGAGGTCAATATAAACAGAGCTCCAGGCAGCAATAGCCCCTGAAGCTGTGCCTGACTCAATATTCTCTGCCCCGTCAACAGTCTCGGGGCTGTGCTGGTGGGAGGGAGTGAGGGGACACAGCTTTGTGGGTGGCCCGGTGTGAGTGGGGTTCTGCTGGCCTTTCTGCAGGAGTTGCCAGGCTGCCGCCTGTAAAGAAGCTGTTGTGTCACACATACCTTCCGCTGGAATTTCTCTCCGGACAGAGGTGAGGAAGGAAAAAAGCAGTGGGGGCCGGGACAGGAGGGGTATCTCAGGCAGGGCAATGGAAAGCTTCTGGAAGAGCGCCCGGGGCCAGGACCACCCTGGCTGGCCTGCAGGCACCAAGTTGGCCTGCGTGCTGTCGCTGGTGTGGCTCCACGGTCCTTCCTCTAGGCTTTCAAGCCCTTGTACATATTCAGGTGTTTTACCTGGAAAGGGTGGGAACAGTTCAGCAGCAGCTGGCCTGGGGCTCAGCTCACGTTTACTCACAGATGCCTCGGCACGGTCCCCCAGCTTTGCAATGAGGACGCTCCTTGCGTGGGGGGTGGGTTGCTGGCTGTATGGGAGATGGTTCCCCACCTCTGACCAATTTCAGAATTGTTTACCACTGGAGCAAGTGCCCTGATAGGGTTTTCCTCTGTATAACTCCTGGGTTCAGGGTTTTTTTTCTTTTATGGTTCAAGTTAGATTTTATTCCTCTTTTATGTATTTATAGATATAAGCATGGAAATAATTCATTCCTATAAATACATCTGTGTGACGGGAAGAACTTTTTTCTGTTTTATTTTTAAATTTTATTTTTTAAAATTTTGAAATTTTATTTATTTTCTTTTTTATACAGCACGTTATTATTAGTTATGTATTTTATGCATATACATGTATACAGGTCAATCCCAAACTCCCAACTCATCCCACCACCACCACCCAATGGCTTCCCACACTTGGTGTCCATACGTTTGTTCTCTACCTCTGTGTCTCTATTTCTTCCCTGCAAACCAGTTCATCTGTACCATTTTTAGGCTCCACATATATGCGTTAATAGACAATATTTGTTTTCCTCTTTCTGACTTACTTCATTCTGTATGACAGTCTCTCGATCCATCGATGTCTCTACAAATGACCCAGTTTCATTCCTTTTTATGGCCGAGTCATATTCCATTTTATATATGTACCACATCTTTATCCATTCATCTGTCTGTGGGCATTTAGGTTGCTTCCATTACCTGGCTATTGTAAATAGTGCTGCAACGAACATTGTGGTGAATGTGCCTTTTGGAAATACGGTTTTCTCTGGGTATATGCCCAGAAGTGGGATTGCTGGATCAGATGGTAATTCTATTTCTAGATTTTTTAAAGAAACTCCATACTGTTCTCCATAGTGACTGTATCAATTTACATTCCCACCAACTGTGGAAAAGGGCTGCTTTTGTCCACACCCTCCCCAGAATTGGTTGTTTGTAGATTTTCTGATGATGCTGATTCTAACAGGTGTGAGGTGATACCTCATTGTAGTTTTGATTTGCATTTCTCTAATAATTAGTGCTGTTGAGCAACTTTGCATGTGCGTCTTGGCCATCTCTGTGTCTCCTTTGAAGAAACGTCTCTTTAGATCTTCTGCCCATTTTTTGGGGGCTGTTTGTTTTTTTAATATTAAGCTGCATGAGCTGTTTATATATATTGGAGATTAAACCTGTGTCCATTGATTCGTCTGCAACGATTTTCGCCCATTCTGAGGGATGCCTTTTTCCATTCCCATGTTTTTTAACAAAAAAGGAAAGAAAGGAAAAGAAGCAGAACACTAATGTGCGTAAAATATGCCTTTTGAAACGGTCGTTTTGAAATATGGACGTCCTATGAATTTTTTGGTCCATATGTGACCCCAGGATTTGTTTTCAGGGCAGGTGTCATTTACAGGCCTGCAATGATTTTGAATATCAACTGACAATTAGCGTTGGGATTAAAGCTGCTGTTGTGTGAAACGGCCACAAGGTGGCAGCAGTTCACCCTTACCAAATCTGGTTACTAGGGCAAGAGAGCCTCAGGGGAAGTGGTGTTCTAGATTGGAGTTTAGAAAGGAATGTGCCAGGAGAAAGCCCCTCACGTTTGTCTCACTACTTCTTGTTCGTGTTTTTAATTTAATTTTTTATTTTTTATTACAGCAATTTTGATTACAATGTTTGGCTTGCTGTAGGTGTGGAAGATGTGCTTCTTTTACACATATACAGATGTCTGTTCTTCCTGGGATCCTTGTCCCATGTACGTTATGACAGAATGTTGAGTAGTCCTCTCTTGGTATTCTGTAGGTCTTTGGTGATTATATATGTCACCTGTGTTTGTATATGTCTGTTAACCCCGATATCGTAATGAAACCAATCCTCACACCTTTCCATTGGTGAACCATAAGTCTGTTTAATGAATCTGTGATTGCCCTTCTCCGTGGAAATATCTGCCCTGGTGTCCATTTTTAGGTAACACCTATAAGTGATATGATAGGATATGTGTCTTTCAATTTCTGACTTACTACAAGTCACGTGATTACTTCTAGACTCATCTACGGTGCTGCAAATGGCATTGTGTCCTTTTTTTCCTTGGCTTCTCTTCTGCCTTAGCGGGCTCCATTTTCAACAATGTGATTCCCTGAGGGTTGTGGATTAGCTGACCTGGGCAGCCTTACCCTGCCAGCCCGCCCTCCCCAGGTGTGCCTCGTTGAGGTCAATATAAACAGAGCTCCAGGCAGCAATAGCCCCTGAAGCTGTGCCTGACTCCATATTCCCTGCCCCGTCAGCAGTCTCGGGGCTGTGCTGGTGGGAGGGAGTGAGGGGCCACAGCTTTGTGGGTGGCCCGGTGTGAGTGGGGTTCTGCTGGCCTTTCTGCAGGAGTTGCCAGGCTGCCGCCTGTAAAGAAGAGGATGTGTCACCCATACCTTCCGCTGGAATTTCTCTCCGGACAGAGGTGAGGAAGGAAAAAAGCAGTGGGGGCCGGGACAGGAGGGGTATCTCAGGCAGGGCAATGGAAAGCTTCCGGAAGAGCGCCCGGGGCCAGGACCACCCTGGCTGGCCTGCAGGCACCAAGTTGGCCTGCGTGCTCTCGCTGGTGTGGCTCCACGGTCCTTCCTCTAGGCTTTCAAGCCCTTGTGCATATTCAGGTGTTTTACCTGGGAATGGTGGGAACAGTTCAGCAGCAGCTGCCTGGGGCTCAGCTCACGTTTACTCACAGATGCCTCGGCACGGTCCCCCAGCTTTGCAATGAGGACGCTCCTTGCGTGGGGGGTGGGTTGCTGGCTCTATGGGAGATGGTTCCCCACCTCTGACCAATTTCAGAATTGTTTACCGCTGGAGCAAGTGCCGTGATAGGGTTTTCCTCTGTATAACTCGTGGGTTCACTTTTTTTTTCTTTTATGATTCAAGTTAGATTTTATTCCTCTTTTATGTATTTATAGATATAAGCATGGAAATAATTCATTCCTATAAATACATCTGTGTGACGGGAAGAACTTTTTTCTGTTTTATTTTTAAATTTTATTTTTTAAAATTTTGAAATTTTATTTATTTTTTTATACAGCACATTATTATTAGTTATGTATTTTATGCATATACATGTATACAGGTCAATCCCAAACTCCCAACTCATCCCACCACCACCACCCCATGGCTTCCCACACTTGGTGTCCATACGGTTGTTCTCTACCTCTGTGTCTCTATTTGTTCCCTGCAAACCAGTTCATCTGTACCATTTTTAGGCTCCACATATATGCATTAATATACAATATTTGTTTTCCTCTTTCTGACTTACTTCATTCTGTATGACAGTCTCTCGATCCATCGATGTCTCTACAAATGACCCAGTTTCATTCCTTTTTATGGCCGAGTCATATTCCATTTTATATATGTACCACATCTTTATCCATTCATCTGTCTGTGGGCATTTAGGTTGCTTCCATTACCTGGCTATTGTAAATAGTGCTGCAACGAACATTGTGGTGAATGTGCCTTTTTGAAATACGGTTTTCTCTGGGTATATGCCCAGAAGTGGGATTGCTGGATCAGATGGTAATTCTATTTCTAGATATTTTAAGGAAACTCCATACTGTTCTCCACAGTGACTGTATCAATTTACATTCCCACCAATAGTGGAAGAGGGCTCCTTTTGTCCACACCCTCCCCAGAATTGGTTGTTTGTAGATTTTCTGATGATGCCGATTCTAACAGGTGTGAGGTGATACCTCATTGTAGTTTTGATTTGCATTTCTCTAATAATTAGTGCTGTTGAGCAGCTTTTCATGTGCGTCTTGGCCATCTCTGTGTCTCCTTTGAAGAAACGTCTCTTTAGATCTTCTGCCCATTTTTTGGGGGCTGTTTGTTTTTTTAATATTAAGCTGCATGAGCTGTTTATATATATTGGAGATTAAACCTCTGTCCATTGATTCGTCTGCAACGATTTTCGCCCATTCTGAGGGATGCCTTTTTCCATTCCCGTGTTTTTTAACAAAAAAGGAAAGAAAGGAAAAGAAGCAGAACACTAATGTGCGTAAAATATGCCTTTTGAAATGGTCGTTTTTAAATATGGACGTCCTTTGAATTTTTTGGTCGATATGTGACCCCAGGATTTGTTTTCAGGGCAGGTGTCATTTACAGGCCTGCAATGATTTTGAATATCAACTGACCATTAGCGTTGGGATTAAAGCTGCTGTTGTGTGAAACGGCCACAAGGTGGCAGCAGTTCACCCTTAACAAATCTGGTTACTAGGGCAAGAGAGCCTCAGTGGAAGTGGTGTTCTAGATTGGAGTTTAGAATGGAATGTGCCAGGAGAAAGCCCCTCACGTTTGTCTCACTACTTCTTGTTCGTGTTTTTAATTTAAGTTTTTATTTTTTATTACAGCAAGTTTGATTACAATGTTTGGCTTGTTGTAGGTGTGGAAGATGTGGTTCTTTTACACATATACAGATGACTGTTCTTCCTGGGATCCTTTTCCCATGTACGTTATGACAGAATATTGAGTAGTCCTCTCTTGGTATTCTGTAGGTCTTTGGTGATTATATATGTCACCTGTGTTTGTATATGTCTGTTAACCCCGATATCGTAATGAAACCAATCCTCACACCTTTCCATTGGTGAACCATAAGTTTGTTTAATGAATCTGTGATTGCCCTTCTCCGTGGAAATATCTGCCCTGGTATCCATTTTTAGGTAACACCTATAAGTGATATGATATGATATGTGTCTTTCACTTTCTGACTTACTACAAGTCACGTGATTACTTCTAGACTCATCTACGGTGCTGCAAATGGCATTGTGTCCTTTTTTCCCTTGGCTTCTCTTCTGCCTTAGCGGGGTCCATTTTCAACAATGTGATTCCCTGAGGGTTGTGGATTAGCTGACCTGGGCAGCCTTACCCTGCCGGCCCGCCCTCCCCAGGTGTGCCTCGTTGAGGTCAATATAAACAGAGCTCCAGGCAGCAATAGCCCCTGAAGCTGTGCCTGACTCCATATTCTCTGCCCCGTCAGCAGTCTCGGGGCTGTGCTGGTGGGAGGCAGTGAGTGGCCACAGCTTTGTGGGTGGCCCGGCGTGAGTGGGGTTCTGCTGGCCTTTCTGCAGGAGTTGCCAGGCTGCCGCCTATAAAGAAGAGGATGTGTCACCCATACCTTCCGCTGGAATTTCTCTCCGGACAGAGGTGAGGAAGGAAAAAAGCAGTGGGGGCCGGGACAGGAGGGGTATCTCAGGCAGGGCAATGGAAAGCTTCTGGAAGAGCGCCTGGGGCCAGGACCACCCTGGCTGGCCTGCAGGCACCAAGTTGGCCTGCGTGCTGTCGCTGGTGTGGCTCCTCGGTCCTTCCTCTAGGCTTTCAAGCCCTTGTGCGTATTCAGGTGTTTTACCTGGGAATGGTGGGAACAGTTCAGCAGCAGCTGCCTGGGGCTCAGCTCACGTTTACTCACAGATGCCTCGGCATGGTCCCCCAGCTTTGCAATGAGGACGCTCCTTGCGTGGGGGGTGGGTTGCTGGCTCTATGGGAGATGGTTCCCCACCTCTGACCAATTTCAGAATTGTTTACCGCTGGAGCAAGTGCCTAGATAGGGTTTTCCTCTGTATAACTCGTGGGTTCACTTTTTTTTTCTTTTATGATTCAAGATAGATTTTATTCCTCTTTTATGTATTTATAAATATAAGCATGGAAATAATTCATTCCTATAAATACATCTGTGTGACGGGAAGAATTTTTTCTGTTTTATTTTTAAATTTTATTTTTTAAAATTTTGAAATTTAATTTTATTTATGTTTTTATACAGCAGGTTATTATTAGTTATGTATTTTATGCATATACATGTATACAGGTCAATCCCAATCTCCCAACTCATCCCACCACCAACACCCCATGGCTTCCCACACTTGGTGTCCATAGGTTTGTTCTCTACCTCTGTGTCTCTATTTTTTCCCTGCAAACCAGTTCATCTGTACCATTTTTTTAGGTTCCACATATATGCATTAATATACAATATTTGTTTTCCTCTTTCTGACTTACCATTCTGTATGACAGTTTCTCGATCCATCGATGTCTCTACAAATGATCCAGTTTCATTCCTTTTTATGGCCGAGTAATATTCCAATTCATATATGTACCACATCTTTATCCATTCATCTGTCTGTGGGCATTTAGGTTGCTTCCATTACCTGGCTATTGTAAATAGTGCTGCAATGAACATTGTGGTGAATGTGCCTTTTTGATTTACGGTTTTCTCTGGGTATATGCCCAGAAGTGGGATTGCTGGATCAGATGGTAATTCTATTTCTAGTTTTTTTAAGGAAACTCCATACTGTTCTCCATAGTGACTGTATCAATTTACATTCCCACCAATAGTGGAAGAGGGCTCGTTTTGTCCACACCCTTCCCAGAATTGGTTGTTTGTAGATTTTCTGATGATGCCGATTCTAACAGGTGTGAGGTGATACCTCATTGTAGTTTTGATTTGCATTTCTCTAATAATTATTGCTGTTGAGCAGCTTTTCATGTGCGTCTTGGCCATCTCTGTGTCTCCTTTGAAGAAATGTCTCTTTAGATCTTCTGCCCATTTTTTTGGGGTTGTTTGTTTTTTTAATATTAAGCTGCATGAGCTGTTTATATATATTGGAGATTAAACCTCTGTCCATTGATTCGTCTGCAACGATTTTCGCCCATTCTGAGGGATGCCTTTTTCCATTCCCGTGTTTTTTAACAAAAAAGGAAAGAAAGGAAAAGAAGCAGAACACTAATGTGAGTAAAATATGCCTTTTGAAACGGTCGTTTTGAAATATGAACGTCCTTTGAATTTTTTGGTCGATATGTGACCCCAGGATATGTTTTCAGGGCAGGTGTCATTTACAGGCCTGCAATGATTTTGAATATCAACTGACCATTAGCGTTGGGATTAAAGCTGCTGTTGTGTGAAACGGCCACAAGGTGGCAGCAGTTCACCCTTACCAAATCTGGTTACTAGGGCAAGAGAGCCTCAGTGGAAGTGGTGTTCTAGATTGGAGTTTAGAATGGAATGTGCCAGGAGAAAGCCCCTCACGTTTGTCTCACTACTTCTTGTTCGTGTATGTAATTTAATTTAATATTTTTTATTACAGCAAGTTTGATTACAATGTTTGGCTTGTTGTAGGTGTGGAAGATGTGGTTCTTTTACACATATACAGATGACTGTTCTTCCTGGGATCCTTTTCTCATGTACGTTATGACAGAATGTTGAGTAGTCCTCTCTTGGTATTCTGTAGGTCTTTGGTGATTATATATGTCACCTGTGTTTGTATATGTCTGTTAACCCCGATATCGTAATGAAACCAATCCTCACACCTTTCCATTGGTGAACTATAAGTTTGTTCAATGAATATGTGATTGCCCTTCTCCGTGGAAATATCTGCCCTGGTATCCATTTTTAGGTAACACCTATAAGTGATATGATATGATATGTGTCTTTCACTTTCTGACTTACTACAAGTCACGTGATTACTTCTAGACTCATCTACGGTGCTGCAAATGGCATTGTGTCCTTTTTTCCCTTGGCTTCTCTTCTGCCTTAGCGGGGTCCATTTTCAACAATGTGATTCCCTGAGGGTTGTGGATTAGCTGACCTGGGCAGACTTACCCTGCCGGCCCGCCCTCACCAGGTGTGCCTCGTTGAGGTCAATATAAACAGAGCTCCAGGCAGCAATAGCCACTGAAGCTTTGCCTGACTCCATATTCTCTGCCCCGTCAGCAGTCTCGGGGCTGTGCTGGTGGGAGGCAGTGAGTGGCCACAGCTTTGTGGGTGGCCCGGCGTGAGTGGGGTTCTGCTGGCCTTTCTGCAGGAGTTGCCAGGCTGCCGCCTATAAAGAAGAGGATGTGTCACCCATACCTTCCGCTGGAATTTCTCTCCGGAGAGAGGTGAGGAAGGAAAAAAGCAGTGGGGGCCGGGACAGGAGGGGTATCTCAGGCAGGGCAATGGAAAGCTTCTGGAAGAGCGCCTGGGGCCAGGACCACCCTGGCTGGCCTGCAGGCACCAAGTTGGCCTGCGTGCTGTCGCTGGTGTGGCTCCACGGTCCTTCCTCTAGGCTTTCAAGCCCTTGTGCATATTCAGGTGTTTTACCTGGGAATGGTGGGAACAGTTCAGCAGCAGCTGCCTGGGGCTCAGCTCACGTTTACTCACAGATGCCTCGGCACGGTCCCCCAGCTTTGCAATGAGGACGCTCCTTGCGTGGGGGGTGGGTTGCTGGCTCTATGGGAGATGGTTCCCCACCTCTGACCAATTTCAGAATTGTTTACCGCTGGAGCAAGTGCCCTGATAGGGTTTTCCTCTGTATAACTCGTGGGTTCACTTTTTTTTTCTTTTATGATTCAAGATAGATTTTATTCCTCTTTTATATATTTATAAATATAAGCATGGAAATAATTCATTCCTATAAATACATCTGTGTGACGGGAAGAATTTTTTCTGTTTTATTTTTAAATTTTATTTTTAAAATTTTGAAATTTAATTTTATTTATGTTTTTATACAGCAGGTTATTATTAGTTATGTATTTTATGCATATACATGTATACAGGTCAATCCCAATCTCCCAACTCATCCCACCACCAACACCCCATGGCTTCCCACACTTGGTGTCCATAGGTTTGTTCTCTACCTCTGTGTCTCTATTTTTTCCCTGCAAACCAGTTCATCTGTACCATTTTTTTAGGTTCCACATATATGCATTAATATACAATATTTGTTTTCCTCTTTCTGACTTACCTCATTCTGTATGACAGTCTCTCGATCCATCGATGTCTCTACAAATGATCCAGTTTCATTCCTTTTTATGGCCGAGTAATATTCCAATTCATATATGTACCACATCTTTATCCATTCATCTGTCTGTGGGCATTTAGGTTGCTTTCATTACCTGGCTATTGTAAATAGTGCTGCAATGAACATTGTGGTGAATGTGCCTTTTTGATTTACGGTTTTCTCTGGGTATATGCCCAGAAGTGGGATTGATGGATCAGATGGTAATTCTATTTCTAGTTTTTTTAAGGAAACTCCATACTGTTCTCCATAGTGACTGTATCAATTTACATTCCCACCAATAGTGGAAGAGGGCTCCTTTTGTCCACACCCTCCCCAGAATTGGTTGTTTGTAGATTTTCTGATGATGCCGATTCTAACAGGTGTGAGGTGATACCTCATTGTAGTTTTGATTTGCATTTCTCTAATAATTAGTGCTGTTGAGCAGCTTTTCATGTGCGTCTTGGCCATCTCTGTGTCTCCTTTGAAGAAACGTCTCTTTAGATCTTCTGCCCATTTTTTTGGGGTTGTTTGTTTTTTTAATATTAAGCTGCATGAGCTGTTTATATATATTGGAGATTAAACCTCTGTCCATTGATTCGTCTGCAACGATTTTCGCCCATTCTGAGGGATGCCTTTTTCCATTCCCGTGTTTTTTAACAAAAAAGGAAAGAAAGGAAAAGAAGCAGAACACTAATGTGCGTAAAATATGCCTTTTGAAACGGTCGTTTTGAAATATGGACTTCCTTTGAACATTTTGGTCGATATGTGACCCCAGGATTTGTTTTCAGGGCAGGTGTCATTTACAGGCCTGAAATGATTTTGAATATCAACTGACCATTAGCGCTGGGATTAAAGCTGCTGTTGTGTGAAACGGCCACAAGGTGGCAGCAGTTCACCCTTACCAAATCTGGTTACTAGGGCAAGAGAGCCTCAGTGGAAGTGGTGTTCTAGTTTGGAGTTTAGAATGGAATGTGCCAGGAGAAAGCCCCTCACGTTTGTCTCACTACATCTTGTTCGTGTTTTTAATTTAAATTTTTTTATTTTTTATTACAGCAAGTTTGGTTACAATGTTTGGCTTGTTGTAGGTGTGGAAGATGTGGTTCTTTTACACATATACAGATGTCTGTTCTTCCTGGGATCCTTTTCCCATGTACGTTATGACAGAATGTTGAGTAGTCCACTCTTGGTATTCTGTAGATCTTTGGTGATTATATATGTCACCTGTGTTTGTATATGTCTCTTAACCCCGATATCGTAATGAAACCAATCCTCACACCTTTCCATTGGTGAACCATAAGTTTGTTTAATGAATCTGTGATTGCCCTTCTCCGTGGAAATATCTGCCCTGGTATCCATTTTTAGGTAACACCTATAAGTGATATGATATGATATGTGTCTTTCACTTTCTGACTTACTACAAGTCACGTGATTACTTCTAGACTCATCTACGGTGCTGCAAATGGCATTGTGTCCTTTTTTCCCTTGGCTTCTCTTATGCCTTAGCGGGGTCCATTTTTAACAATGTGATTCCCTGAGGGTTGTGGATTAGCTGACCTGGGCAGCCTTACCCTACCGGCCCGCCCTCCCAAGGTGTGCCTCGTTGAGGTCAATATAAACAGAGCTTCAGGCAGCAATAGCCCCTGAAGCTGTGCCTGACTCCATATTCTCTGCCCCGTCAGCAGTCTCGGGGCTGTGCTGGTGGGAGGCAGTGAGGGGCCACAGCTTTGTGGGTGGCCCAGTGTGAGTGGGGTTCTGCTGGCCTTTCTGCAGGAGTTGCCAGGCTGCGGCCTGTAAAGAAGAGGATGTGTCACCCATACCTTCCACTGGAATTTCTCTCCGGACAGAGGTGAGGAAGGAAAAAAGCAGTGGGGTCCGGGACAGGAGGGGTATCTCAGGCAGGGCAATGGAAAGCTTCTGGAAGAGCGCCCAGGGCCAGGACCACCCTGGCTGGCCTGCAGGCACCAAGTTGGCCTGCGTGCTGTCGCTGGTGTGGCTCCACGATCCTTCCTCCAGGCTTTCAAGCCCTTGTGCATATTCAGGTGTTTTACCTGGGAATGGTGGGAACAGTTCAGCAGCAGC
Organism: Mesoplodon mirus; assembly: GCF_964341445.2. NCBI lineage: Eukaryota > Metazoa > Chordata > Mammalia > Artiodactyla > Ziphiidae > Mesoplodon > Mesoplodon mirus. The sequence continues at coordinate 737,286 of NW_028295576.1, forward strand.
TGCCTGGGGCTCAGCTCACGTTTACTCACAGATGCCTCGGCACGGTCCCCCAGCTTTGCAATGAGGACGCTCCTTGCATGGGGGGTGGGTTGCTGGCTCTATGGGAGATGGTTCCCCACCTCTGACCAATTTCAGAATGGTTTACCGCTGGAGCAAGTGCCCTGATAGGGTTTTCCTCTGTATAACTCGTGGGTTCACTTTTTTTTTCTTTTATGATTCAAGTTAGATTTTATTCCTCTTTTATGTATTTATAAATATAAGCATGGAAATAATTAATTCCTATAAATAAATCTGTGTGACGGGAAGAATTTTTTCTGTTTTGTTTTTAAATTTTATTTTTTAATATTTTGAAATTTAATTTTATTTATGTTTTTATACAGCAGGTTATTATTAGTTATGTATTTTATGCATATACATGTATACAGGTCAATCCCAATCTCCCAACTCATCCCACCACCCACACCCCATGGCTTCCCACACTTGGTGTCCATAGGTTTGTTCTCTACCTCTGTGTCTCTATTTCTTCCCTGCAAACCAGTTCATCTGTACCATTTTTTTAGGTTCCACATATATGCATTAATATACAATATTTGTTTTCCGCTTTCTGACTTACCTCATTCTGTATGACAGTCTCTCGATCCATCGATGTCTCTACAAATGATCCAGTTTCATTCCTTTTTATGGCCGAGTAATATTCCAATTCATATATGTACCACATCTTTATCCATTCATCTGTCTGTGGGCATTTAGGTTGCTTCCATTACCTGGCTATTGTAAATAGTGCTGCAATGAACATTGTGGTGAATGTGCCTTTTTGATTTACGGTTTTCTCTGGGTATATGCCCAGAAGTGGGATTGCTGGATCAGATGGTAATTCTATTTCTTGTTTTTTTAAGGAAACTCCATACTTTTCTCCATAGTGACTGTATCAATTTACATTCCCACCAATAGTGGAAGAGGGCTCCTTTTGTCCACACCCTTCCCAGAATTGGTTGTTTGTAGATTTTCTGATGATGCCGATTCTAACAGGTGTGAGGTGATACCTCATTGTAGTTTTGATTTGCATTTCTCTAATAATTAGTGCTGTTGAGCAGCTTTTCATGTGCGTCTTGGCCATCTCTGTGTCTTCTTTGAAGAAACGACTCTTTAGATCTTCTGCCCATTTTTGTATTGGGTTGTTTGTTTTTTTAATATTAAGCTGCATGAGTTGTTTATATATATTGGAGATTAAACCTCTGTCCATTGATTCGTCTGCAACGATTTTCGCCCATTCTGAGGGATGCCTTTTTCCATTCCCGTGTTTTTTAACAAAAAAGGAAAGAAAGGAAAAGAAGCAGAACACTAATGTGCGTAAAATATGCCTTTTGAAACAGTCGTATTGAAATATGGACGTCCTTTGAATTTTTTGGTCGATATGTGACCCCAGGATTTGTTTTCAGGGCAGGTGTCATTTACAGGCCTGCAATGATTTTGAATATCAACTGATCATTAGCACTGGGATTAAAGCTGCTGTTGTGTGAAACGGCCACAAGGTGGCAGCAGTTCACCCTTACCAAATCTGGTTACTAGGGCAAGAGAGCCTCAGGGGAAGTGGTGTTCTAGATTGGAGTTTAGAATGGAATGTGCCAGGAGAAAGCCCCTCACGTTTGTCTCACTACTTCTTGTTCGTGTTTTTAATTTAATTTTTTATTTTTTATTACAGCAAGTTTGATTACAATGTTTGGCTTGTTGTAGGTGTGGAAGATGTGGTTCTTTTACACATATACAGATGACTGTTCTTCCTGGGATCCTTTTCCCATGTACGTTATGACAGAATGTTGAGTAGTCCTCTCTTGGTATTCTGTAGGTCTTTGGTGATTATATATGTCACCTGTGTTTGTATATGTCTGTTAACCCCTATATCGTAATGAAACCAATACTCACACCTTTCCATTGGTGAACCATAAGTTTGTTTAATGAATCTGTGATTGCCCTTCTCCGTGGAAATATCTGCCCTGGTATCCATTTTTAGGTAACACCTATAAGTGATATGATATGATATGTGTCTTTCACTTTCTGACTTACTACAAGTCACGTGATTAATTCTAGACTCATCTACGGTGCTGCAAATGGCATTGTGTCCTTTTTTCCCTTGGCTTCTCTTCTGCCTTAGCGGGGGTCCATTTTCAGCAATGTGATTCCCTGAGGGTTGTGGATTAGCTGATCTGGGCAGCCTTACCCTGCCGGCCGGCCCTCCCCAGGTGTGCCTCTTTGAGGTCAATATGAAGAGTGCTCCAGGCAGCAATAGCCCCTGAAGCTGTGCCTGACTCCATATTCTCTGCCCCGTCAGCAGTCTCGGGGCTGTGCTGGTGGGAGGGAGTGAGGGGCCACAGCTTTGTGGGTGGCCCGGTGTGAGTGGCATTCTGTTGGCCTTTCTGCAGGAGTTGCCAGGCTGCCGCCTGTAAAGAAGAGGATGTGTCACCCATACCTTCCGCTGGAATTTCTCTCCGGACAGAGATGAGGAAGGAAAAACGAAGTGGGGGCCGGGACAGGAGGGGTATCTCAGGCAGGGCAATGGAACGCTTCTGGAAGAGCGCCAGTGTCCAGGACCACCCTGGCTGGCCTGCAGGCACCAAGTTGGCCTGCGTGCTGTCGCTGGTGTGGCTCCACGGTCCTTCCTCTAGGCTTTCAAGCCCTTGTACATATTCAGGTGTTTTACCTGGAAAGGGTGGGGACAGTTCAGCAGCAGCTGGCCTGGGGCTCAGCTAACGTTTACTCACAGATGCCTCGGCACGGTCCCCCAGCTTTGCAATGAGGACGCTCCTTGCGTGGGGGGTGGTTTGCTGGCTGTATGGGAGATGGTTCCCCACCTCTGACCAATTTCAGAATTGTTAACCGCTGGAGCAAGTGCCCTGATAGTGTTTTCCTCTGTATAACTCGTGGGTTCAATTTTTTTTTCTTTTATGGTTCAAGTTAGATTTTATTCCTCTTTTATGTAATTATAGATATAAGCATGGAAATAATTCATTCCTATAAATACATCTGTGTGACGGGAAGAACTTTTTTCTGCTTTATTTTTAAATTTTATTTTTTAAAATTTTGAAATTTAATTTTATTTATTTTTTATACAGCACGTTATTATTAGCTATGTATTTTATGCATATACATGTATACAGGTCAATCCTAATCTCCCAACTCATCCCACCACCACCACCCCATGGCTTCCCACACTTGGTGTCCATACGTTTGTTCTCTACCTCTGTGTCTCTATTTCTTCCCTGCAAACCAGTACATCTGTACCATTTTTTAGGTTCCACATATATGCATTAATATACAATATTTGTTTTCCTCTTTCTGACTTACTTCATTCTGTATGACAGTCTCTCGATCCATCGATGTCTCTACAAATGACCCAGTTTCATTCCTTTTTATGGCCGAGTAATATTCCATTTTATATATGTACCACATCTTTATCCATTCATCTGTCTGTGGGCATTTAGGTTGCTTCCATTACCTGGCTATTGTAAATAGTGCTGCAACGAACATTGTGGTGAATGTGCCTTTTTGAAATACGGTTTTCTCTGGGTATATGCCCAGAAGTGGAATTGCTGGATCAGATGGTAATTCTATTTCTAATTTTTTTAAGGAAACTCCATACTGTTCTCCATAGTGACTGTATCAATTTACATTCCCACCAATAGTGGAAGAGGGCTCCTTTTGTCCACACCCTCCCCAGAATTGGTGGTTTGTAGATTTTCTGATGATGCCGATTCTAACAGGTGTGAGGTGATACCTCATTGTAGTTTTGATTTGTATTTCTCTAATAATTAGTTCTGTTGAGCAGCTTTTCATGTGCGTCTTGGCCATCTCTTTGTCTCCTTTGAAGAAACGTCTCTTTAGATCTTCTGCCCATTTTTGTATTGGGTTGTTTGTTTTTTTAATATTAAGCTGCATGTGCTGTTTATATATATTGGAGATTAAACCTCTGTCCATTGATTCGTCTGCAACGATTTTCGCCCATTCTGTGGGATGCCATTTTCCATTCCCGTGTTTTTTAACAAAAAAGGAAAGAAAGGAAAAGAAGCAGAACACTAATGTGCGTAAAATATGCCTTTTGAAATGGTCGTTTTGAAATATGGACGGCCTTTGAATTTTTTGGTCGATATGTGACCCCAGGATTTGTTTTCAGGGCAGGTGTCATTTACAGGCCTGCAATGATTTTGAATATCAACTGACGATTAGCGTTGGGATTAAAGCTGCTGTTGTGTGAAACGGCCACAAGGTGGCAGCAGTTCACCCTTACCAAATCTGGTTACTAGGGCAAGAGAGCCTCAGTGGAAGTGGTGTTCTAGATTGGAGTTTAGAATGGAATGTGCCAGGAGAAAGCCCCTCAAGTTTGTCTCACTACTTCTTGTTCGTGTTTTTAATTTAATTTTTTATTTTTTATTACAGCAAGTTTGATTACAATGTTTGGCTTGTTGTAGGTGTGGAAGATGTGGTTCTTTTACACATATACAGATGTCTGTTCTTCCTGGGATCCTTTTCCCATGTACGTTATGACAGAATGTTGAGTAGTCCACTCTTGGTATTCTGTAGGTCTTTGGTGATTATATATGTCACCTGTGTTTGTATATGTCTGTTAACCCCTATATCGTAATGAAACCAATCCTCACACCTTTCCATTGGTGAACCATAAGTTTGTTTAATGAATCTGTGATTGCCCTTCTCCGTGGAAATATCTGCCCTGGTATCCATTTTTAGGTAACACCTATAAGTGATATGATATGATATGTGTCTTTCACTTTCTGACTTACTACAAGTCACGTGATTACTTCTAGACTCATCTACGGTGCTGCAAATGGCATTTTGTCCTTTTTTCCCTTGGCTTCTATTCTGCCTTAGCGAGGTCCATTTTCAACAATGTGATTCCCTGAGGGTTGTGGCTTAGCTGACCTGGGCAGCCTTACCCTGCCGGCCCGCCCTCCCCTGGGGTGCCTCGTCAGGCTATATGCTGACACACCGGTCAGTGCCAGCGTATGGGCCAGGAGTAGGCTATGTCTTGGGGGTAAGCTGTAGGGCTGGTGGTGGGTTTCCGTTCTGGACTAGGGTTAGGGTTAGGGAACGGCAAGGCTTAGGGCACAGGTGAGGGTACGGAAACGTGTGAGGGTTCGGCTACGTGCTGACACACGGGTCAGTGCCCGCGTACGGGCCAGGAGTAGGCTGCGGCGTAGGGTAAGGTATAGGGCTTGTGGTGGGTTTCCATTCCGGGATGGGATTAGGGTTAGGGAACCGCAAGGCTTAGGGCACAGGTGAGGGTACCGAAACGTGGGAGGGTCAGGCTACATGCTGACGCACGGGTCATTGCCAGCATATGGGCCAGGATTAGGCTTCAGCTTGGGGGTAAGTTGTAGGGCTGGTGGTGGGTTTCCGTTCCGGGCTAGGGTTAGGGTTACGGAACGGCAAGGCTTAGGGCACAGGTGAGGGTACGGAAACGTGTGAGGGTCAAGCTACGTGCTGACGCACTGGTCAGTGACAGCGTACGGGCCAGGATTAGGATACGGCGTAGGGTAAGGTTTAGGGCTGGTGGTGGGTTTCCTTTCCGGGTTAGCGTTAGGGTGAGGGAACGGCAAGGCTTAGGGCACAGGTGAGGGTACGGAAAAGTGGGATTGTCAGGCTACGTGCTGACGCACGGGTCAGTGCCAGCGTACGGGCCAGGAGTAGGCTATGGCTAGGGGATAAGTTGTAGGGCTGGTGGTGAGTTTCCGTTCCGGGCTAGGGTTAGTGTTAGGGAACGGCAAGTCTTAGGGCACAGGTGAGGGTACGGAAACGTGGGAGGGTCAGGCTAAGTACTGACGCACGGGTCAGTGCCAGCGTACCGGCCAGGAGTAGACTATGGCTTGGGGGTAAGCTGTAGGGCTGGTGGTGTGTTTCCTTTCCGGACTAGGGTTAGGGTTAGGGAATGGCAAGGCTTAGGGCACAGGTGAGGGTAAGGAAACGTGGGAGGATCAGGCTACGTGCTGACGCACGGGTCAGTGCCAGCGTACGGGCCAGGAATAGGCTACGGCTTGGAGGTAAGCTTTAGGGCTGGTGGTGGTTTTCCGTTCCGGGTTAGGGTTAGTGTTAGGGAACGTCAAGGCTTAGGGCACAGGTGAGGGTACGGAAATGTGGGAAGGTCAGGCTTCGTGCTGACGCACAGGTCAGTGCCAGCGTACGGGCCAGGAGTAGGCTACGGCATAGGGTTAGATGTAGGGCTGGTGGTGGGTTTCCGTTCCGGGCTAGGGTTAGGGTGAGGGAACTGCAAGGCTTAGGGCACTGGTGAGGGTACGGAAACGTGGGAGGGTCAGGCTTCGTGCTGACGCATGGTTCAGTGCCAGCGTACGGGCCAGGATTAGGCTACGGCGTAGGGTAAGGTGTAGGGCTGGTGGTGGGTTTCCGTTCCGTGCTTGGGTTAGGGTGAGGGAACGGCTAGGCTTAGGGCACAGGTGAGGGTACGGAAACATGGGATGGTCAGGTTACGTGCTGACTCACGAGTCAGTGCCAGCGTACGGGCCAGGATTAGGCTACGGTGTAGGGTAAGGTGTAGGGCTGGTGTTGGGTTTCCGTTCCGGGCTAGGTTTAGGGTTAGGGAACGGCAATTCATAGGGCAGAGGTGAGTGTACGGAAGCGTGGGAGGGTTATGCTACATGCTGACGCACGTGTCAGTGCCAGCGTACGGGCAGGAGTAGGCTATGGCTTGGGAAATTTAGGTGTAGGGCTGGTGGTGGGTTTCCATTCCGTACTAGGTTTAGGGTTAGGGAACGGCAAGGCTTAGGGCACAGGTGAGTGTACGGAAATGTGGAAATGTCAGGCTAGGTGCTGACATACAGGTCCGTGCCAGTAACGGGCCAGGAGTAGGCTTCGGCTTGTGGGTAAGTTTTAGAGTTGGTGGTTGCTTTCCGTTCCGGGAGAGGGTTAGGGTTAGGGAACGGCAAGGCTTAGGGCTCAGGTAAGGGTACAGAAAAGTGGGAGGGTCAGGCTACGTGCTGACGCACGGGTCAGTGCCAGTGTACGGGCCAGGAGTAGGCTACGGCTTGTGGGTAAGGTTTAGGGCTGGTGGTGGGTTTCCGTTCCGGGCTAGGGTAAGGGTTAGGGAACGGCAAGGCTTAGGGCACAGGTGAGGGTACGGAAACGTGGGAGGGTCAGGCTACGTGCTGATGAAAGGGTCAGTGCCTGCGTACAGTCCAGGAATAGGCTACGGCTTGGGGTAAGGTGTACGGCTGGTGGTGGGTTTCTGTTCCAGGCTAGGGTTAGGGTTAGGGTACGGCAAGGCTTAGGGCACAGGTGAGGTTACGGAAACGTGGGAGGGTCAGGCTACATGCTGACACACGGGTCAGTGCCCGCGTACGGGCCAGGACTAGGCTATGGCATACGATAAGGTGTAGAGCTGGTGGTGAGATTCCGTGCCGGGCTAGGTTTACGGTTAGGGAACGACAAGGCTTAGGGCACAGGTAAGCGTACGGTAACATGGGAGGGTCAGTCTACTTGCTGATGAAAGGGTCAGTGCCTGCGTATGAGACAGGAATAGGCTACGGCGTAGGGAAAGGTGTAGGGCTGGTGGTGGGTTTCGGTTCCGGGATAGGGTTAGTGTTAGGGAACAGCAAGTCTTAGGGCACAGGTGAGGGTATGGAAACGTGGGAGGGTCAGGCTACGTGCTGACGCACGGGTCAGTGCCAGCGTACGGGCCAGGAGTAGGCTACGGCTTTGGGGTAAGTTGTAGGGCTGGTGGTGGGTTTCCGTTCCGGGCTAGGGTTAGGGTTAGGGAACGGCAAGGCTTAGGGCACAGGTGAGGGTCCACAAACGTGGGAGGGTCAGGCTTCGTGCTGACGCACGGGTCTGTGCCAGCGTACGGGCCAGAAGTAGGCTACGGCTTGGGGGTAAGGTGTAGGGCTGGTGGTGGGTTTCCGTTCCGGGCTATGGTTAGGTTTAGGGAACGGCAAGGCTTAGGGCACAGGTGAGGGTACGGAAACTTGGGAGCGTCAGGCTACGTGATGATGCACGTGTCAGTGCCAGCGTACTGGCCAGGAGTAAGCTACGGATTGGGGGTTAGGTGTAGGGCTGGTGGTGGGTTTCCGTTCCCCGCAAGGGTTAGGGTTAGGGATCGGCAAGGCTTAGGGCACAGGTGAGGGTACGGAAACGTGAGAGGGTCAGGCTACATGCTGACGCACTGGTCAGTGCCAGCGTATGGGCCAGAAATAGGCTATGGCTTGGGGGTAAGCTGTAGGGCTGGTGGTGTGTTTCTGTTCCATACTAGGGTTAGGTTTAGGGAACGGCAAGGCTTAGGGCACAGGTGAGGGTACGGAAACGTCTGAGGGTCAGGCTACGTGCTGAGGCACGTGTCAGTGCCAGCGTACGTGCCAGGAGTAGGCTACGGCGTAGGGTAAGGTGTAGGGCTGCTGATGGGTTTCTGTTCCTGGCTAGGGTGAGGGTGAGGGAACCGCAAGGCTTAGGGCACAGGTGATGGTACGGAAACGTGGGAAGGTCAGGCTACGTGCTGACGCACGTGTCAGTGCCAGCGTACGGGCCAGGAGTAGGCTACGGCTTGTGGGTAAGGTTTAGGGCTGGTGGTGGTTTTCCGTTCCGGGCTAGGGTTAGAGTTAGGGAACGGCAAGGCTTAGGGCACAGGTGATGGTACGGTAACATGGGAGGGTCAGGCTACGTGCTGAAGCACAGGTCAGTGCCCGCGAACGGTCCAGGTGTAGGCTACGGCATAGGGTAAGGTGTAGGGCTGGTGGTGGGTTTCCGTTCCGGGGTAGGGTTAAGGTTAGGGAACGGCAAGGCTTAGGGCACAGGTGAGGGTATGGAAACGTGGGAGGGTCAGGCTATGTGCTGACGCACGGGTCAGTGCCAGCGTACGGACCAGGAGTAGGCTACGGCGTAGTGTAATGTGTAGGGCTGGTGGTGGGTTTTCGTTCCGGGCTACGGTTACGGTTAGGGAATGGCAAGGCTTAGGGCACATGTGAGGGTACGGAAACGTGGGAGGGTATGGCTACGTGCGGAAGCACGGGTCAGTGCCAGGGTACGGGCAAGGAGTAGGCTACGGCATAGGGTAATGTGTAGGGCTGGTGGTGGGTTTCCGTTCCGGGCTAGGGTTAGCGTAAGGGAACGGCAAGGCTTAGGGCACAGGTGAGGGTACGGAAAAGTGGGAGGGTCAGGCTACATGCTGACGCACGGGTCAGTGCCAGCGTACGGGCCAGGAGTAGGCTACGGTGTAGCGTATGGTGTAGGGCTGGTGGTGGGTTTCCCTTCAGGGCTAGGGTTAGCGTAAGGGAACGGCAAGGCTTAGTGCACAGGAGAGGGTACGGAAACGTGGGAGGTTCAGGCTACATGCTGACGCAAGGATCAGTGCCACCGTACAGGCCAGGAGTAGGCTACGGCGTAGGTTAACGTGTAGGGCAGGTGGTGGGTTTCCGTTCCAGGCTAGGGTTAGGGTTAGGGAACGGCAAGGCTTAGGGCACAGATGAGGGTACGGAAACGTGGGAGGGTCAGGCTACGTGCTGATGAAAGGGTCAGTGCCTGCGTACGGGCCAGGAATAGTCTACGGCTTGGGGTAAGGTGTAGGGCTGGTGGTGGGTTTCTGTTCCGGACTAGGGTTAGGGAACGGCAAGGCTTAGGGCACAGGTGAGGTTACGGAAACGTGGGAGGGTCAGGCTACATGCTGACACACGGGTCAGTGCCAGCGTACGGGCCAGGACTAGGCTACGGCATACGATAAAGTGTAGAGCTGGTGGTGAGATTCCGTGCCGGGCTAGGGTTAGGGTTAGGGAACAGCAAGGCTTAGGGCACAGGTGAGCGTACGGTAACATGGGAGGGTCAGGCTACGTGCTGAAGCGCACGTCAGTGCCCGCGTACGGGCCAGGTGTAGGCTACGGCATAGAGTAAGGTTTAGGGCTGGTGGTGGGTTTCCGTTCCGGGCTAGGGTTAGGGTTAGGGAACGGCAAGGCTTAGGGCACAGGTGAGGGTACGGAAACGTGGGAGGGTCAGGCTACTTGCTGATGAAAGGGTCAGTGCCTGCGTATGAGCCAGGAATAGGCTACGGCGTAGGGAAAGGTGTAGGGCTGGTGGTGGGTTTCGGTTCCGGGCTAGGGTTAGGGTTAGGGAACGGCAAGTCTTAGGGCACAGGTGAGTGTCCGCAAACGTGGGAGGGACAGGCTTCGTGCTGACGCACGGGTCTGTGCCAGCGTACGGGCCAGGAGTAGGCTACGGCTTGGGGGTAAGGTGTAGGGCTGGTGGTGGGTTTCCGTTCCGGGCTACGGTTAGGGTTAGGGAACGGCAAGGCTTAGGGCACAGGTGAGGGTACGGAAACGTGGGAGGGTCAGGCTACATGATGATGCACGGGTCAGTGCCAGCGTACTGGCCAGGAGTAAGCTACGGCTTGGGGGTTAGGTTTAGGGCTGGTGGTGGGTTTCCGTTCCGGGCTAGGGTTAGGGTTAGGGAACGGCAAGGCTTAGGGCACAGGTGGGGGTACGGAAACGTGGGTGGGTCAGGCTACATGCTGACGCACGGGTCAGTGCCAGCGTACGTGCCAGGAATAGGCTATGGCTTGGGGGTAAGCTGTAGGGCTGGTGGTGGGTTTCCTCTCCGGACTAGGGTTAGGGTTAGAGAACGGCAAGGCTTAGGGCACAGGTGAGGGTACGGAAACAGGTGAGGTTCAGGCTACGTGCTGACGCACGTGTCAGTGCCAGCGTACGTGCCAGGAGTAGGCTACGGCGTAGGGTAATGTGTAGGGCTGCTGATGGGTTTCTGTTCCTGGCTAGGGTGAGGGTGAGGGAACGACAACGCTTAGGGCACAGGTGATGGTACGGAAACGTGGGAGGGTCAGGCTACGTGCTGACGCACGGGTCAGTGCCAGCGTACGGGCCAGGAGTAGGCTACGGCTTGTGGGTAAGTTTTAGGGCTGGTGGTGGGTTTCAGCTCCGGGCTAGGGTTAGGGTTACGGACCGGCAAGGCTTAGGGCACAGATGAGGGTACGGAAACGTGGGAGGGTCTGGCTACATGCTGATGAAAGGGTCAGTGCCTGCGTATGGGCCAGGAATAGGTTACGGCGTAGGGAAATGAGTAGGGCTGGTGGTGGGTTTCCGTTCCGGGCTAGGGTTAGGGTTAGGGAACGGCAAGGCTTACAGCACAGGTGAGGGTACGGAAACGTGAGAGGGTTAGGCTACGTGCTGACGCACGGGTCAGTGCCAGCGTACGGGCCAGGAGTAGGCTACGGCGTAGGGTAAGGTGTAGGGCTGGTGGTGGGTTTCCGTTCATGGGCTAGGGTTAGGGTTAGGAAACGGCAAGGCTTAGGGCCCAGGTGAGGGTACGGAAACGTGGGAGGGTCAGACTACGTGCTGACGCATGTGTCAGTGCCAGCGTACAGGCCAGGTGTAGGCTACTGCGTAGGGAAAGGTTTAGGGCTAGTGGTGGGTTTCCGTTCCGGGCTAGGGTTTGGGTTAGGGAACGGCAAGGCTTAGGGCACAGGTGAGGGTACAGAAACGTGGGAAGGTCAGGCTATGTGCTGTCGCAACTATCAGTGCCAGCGTACCGGCCAGGAGTAGGCTACGGCTTGGAGGTTAGGTGTAGGGCTGATGGTGTGTTTCCGTTCCGGGCTAGGGTTAGTGTTAGGGAACAGCAAGTCTTAGGGCACAGGTGAGGGTACGGAAACGTGGGAGGGTCAGGCTACGTGCTGTCGCACGGGTCACTGCCAGCGTACGGGCCAGGAGTAGGCTATGGCTTGGGGGTTAGGTGTAGGGCTTGTGGTGTGTTTCCGTTCCGTACTAGGGTTAGGTTTAGGGACCGGCAAGGCTTAGGGCACAGGTGAGGGTACGGTAATGTGGGAAGTTCAGGCTACGTGCTGACGCACAGGTCATTGCCAGCGTATAGACCAGGAGTAGGCTACGGCTTGGGGGTAAGGTTTAGGGCTGGTGGTGGGTTTCCGTTCCTGGCTAGGGTTAGGGTTAGGGAACGGCAAGGCTTAGGGCACAGGTGAGGGTACGGAAACGTGGGAGGGTCAGGCTACGTGCTGATGAAAGGGTCAGTGCCTGTGTACGGGCCAGGAATAGGCTACGGCGTAGGGAAAGGTGTAGGGCTGGTGGTAGGTTTCTGTACCGGGCTAGGGTTAGGGATAGGGAATGGCAAGGCTTAGGGCACAGGTGATGGTACGGAAAAGTGGGAAGGTCAGGCTACGTGCTGACGCATGGGTCAGTGCCAGCGTACGGGCCAGGAGTAGGCTACGGCTTTGGGGTAAGTTGTAGGGCTGGTGGTGGGTTTCCGTTCCGGGCTAGGCTTAGGGTTAGGGAACGGCAAGGCTTAGGGCACAGGTGAGGGTCCACAGACGTGGGAGGGTCAGGCTTCGTGCTAACGCACGGGTCTGTTCCAGCGTACGGGCCAGGAGTAGGCTACGGCTTGGGGGTAAGTTTTAGGGCTGGTTGTGGGATTCCGTTCCAGGCTACGGTTAGGGTTAGGGAACGGCAAGGCTTAGGGCACAGGTGAGGGTACGGAAACGTGTGAGTGTCAGGCTACGTGCTGAGGCACGTGTCAGTACCAGCGTTCGTGCCAGGAGTAGGCTACGGCGTAGGGTAAGGTGTAGGGCTGCTCATGGGTTTCTGTTCCTGGCTAGGGTGAGGGTGAGGGAACGGCAAGGCTTAGGGCACTGGTGATGGTACGGAAAAGTGGGAAGGTCAGGCTACGTGCTGACGCATGGGTCAGTGCCAGCGTACGGGCCAGGAGTAGGCTACGGCTTGTGGGTAAGTTTTAGGGCTGGTGGTGGGTTTCCGTTCCGGGCTAGGGGTAGGGTTAGGGAACGGCAAGGCTTAGGGCACAGGTGAGGGTACGGTAACATGGGAGGTTCAGGCTACGTGCTGAAGCACAGGTCAGTGCCCGCGAACGGGCCAGGTGTAGGCTACGGCATAGGGTAAGGTGTAGGGTTGGTGCTGGGTTTCCGTTCCGGGCTAGGGTTAAGGTTAGGGAACGGCAAGGCTTAGGGTACAGGTGAGGTTACGGAAACGTGGGAGGGTCAGGCTACGTGGTGACGCACGGGTCAGTGCCAGCATATGGGCCAGGAGTAGGCTACGGCGTGGTGGTAAGGTGTAGGGCTGGTGGTGGGTTTCTGTTCCGGGCTAGGGTTAGGGTTAGGGAGCGTCAGGGCTTAGGGCACAGTTGATGGTACGGAAACGTGTTAAAGTCAGGCTACGTGCTGACGACGGCTCAGTGCCAGCGTACGGGCCAGGAATAGGCTATGGCGGAGGGTAGAGTGTAGGGCTGGTGGTGGGTTTCTGTTCCGGGCTAGGGTTAGGGTTAGGAAACGGCAAGGCTTAGGGCACATGTGAGGGTATGGAAACGTGTGAGGGTCAGGCTACGTGCTGACGCACGTTTCAGTGCCAGCGTATCGGCCAGTTGTAGGTTACGGCTTGGGGGTAAGGTGTAGGACTGGTGGTGGGTTTCCGCTCCGGGCTAGGGTTAGGGTTAGTGAACGGCAAGGCTTAGGGCACAGGTGAGGGTACGGAAACATGGGAGGGTCAGGCTACGGGCTGATGAAACGGTGAGTGCCGGCGTACGAGCCAGGAATAGGCTACGGCATTGGGAAAGGTGTAGGGCTGGTGGTGGGTTTCCGTTCCGGGCTAGGGTTAGGGTTAGGGAACGGCAAGGCTTAGGGCACAGGTGAGGGTCCGCAAACGTGGGAGGGTCAGGCTACGTGCTGAAGCACAGGTCAGTGCCCGCGTATGGGCCAGGTGTAGGCTACGGCATAGGGTAAGGTGTAGGGCTGGTGGTGGGTTCCCGTTCCGGGCTAGGGTTAGTGTTAGGGAATGGCATGTCTTAGGGCCCAGGTGAGGGTACGGAAACGTGGGAGGGTCAGGCTACGTGCTGACGCACGGGTCAGTGCGAGCGTACGGGCGAGGAGTAGGCTACCCTGTAGGGAAAGGTTTAGGGATGGTGGTGGGTTTCCGTTCCGGGTTAGGGTTAGGGTTAGGGAACGGCAAGGCTTAGGGCACAGGTGAGGGTATGGAAACGTGCGAGGGTCAGGCTACGTGCTGACGCACGGTTCAGTGCCAGCGTGCGGGCCAGGAGTAGGCTACGGCGTAGGGAAATGTGTAGGCCTGGTGGTGGGTTTTCGTTCCGGGCTATGGTTAGGGATAGGGAACGGCAAGGCTTAGGGCACATGTGAGGGTACGGAAATGTGGGAGGGTCTGGCTACGTGCTGACGCATGGGTCAGTGCCAGGGTACAGGCAAGGAGTAGGCTACGGCATAGGCTAAGGTGTAGGGCTGGTGGTGGGTTTCCGTTCCGGCCTAGGGCTAGGGTAAGGGAACGGCAAGGCTTAGGGCACAGGTGATGGTACGGAAAAGCGGGAGGGTCAGGCTACGTGATGACGCACGGGTCAGTGCCAGCATAAGGTCCAGGAATAGGCTACGGCTTTGGGGTAAGTTGTAGGGCTGGTGGTGGGTTTCCGTTCCGGGCTAGGGTTAGGGTTAGGGAACGGCAAGGCTTAGGGCACAGGTGAGGGTCCACAAACGTGGGAGGGTCAGGCTTCGTGCTGACGCACGGGTCTGTGCCAGCGTACGGGCCAGGAGTAGGCTACGGCTTTGGGGTAAGGTGTAGGGCTGGTGGTGGGTTTCCATTCCGGGCTACGGTTAGGTTTAGGGAACGGCAAGGCTTAGGGCACAGGTGAGGGTACGGAAACGTGGGAGCGTCAGGCTACGTGATGATGCACGTGTCAGTGCCAGCGTACTGGCCAGGAGTAAGCTACGGCTTGGGGGGTTAGGTGTAGGGCTGGTGGTGGGTTTCCATTCCGCGCTAGGGTTAGGGTTAGGGAACGGCAAGGCTTAGGGCACAGGTGAGGGTACGGAAACGTGGGAGGGTCAGGCTACATGCTGACGCACGGGTCAGTGCCAGCGTACGGGCCAGGAATTGGCTATGGCTTGGGGGTAATCTGTAGGGCTGGTGGTGGGTTTCCGTTCCGGACTAGGGTTAGGGTTAGGGAACGGCAAGGCTTAGGGCACAGGTGAGGGTACGGAGACGTGTGAGGGTCAGGCTACGTGCTGAGGCACGTGTCAGTGCCAGCGTACGTGCCAGGAGTAGGCTACGGCGTAGGGTAAGGTGTAGGGCTGCTGATGGGTTTCTGTTCCTGGCTAGGGTGAGGGTGAGGGAACGGCAAGGCTTAGGGCACAGGTGATGGTACGGAAACGTGGGAAGGTCAGGCTAAGTGCTGACGCACGGGTCAGTGCCAGCGTACGGGCCAGGAATAGGCTATGGCGTAGGGTAGAGTGTAGGGCTGGTGGTGGGTTTCCGTTCCGGGCTAGGGTTAGGGTTAGGAAACGGCAAGGCTTAGGGTACAGGTGAGGGTACGGAAACGTGTGA
The DNA here is from genome assembly GCF_964341445.2 of Mesoplodon mirus. Taxonomy (NCBI): domain Eukaryota; kingdom Metazoa; phylum Chordata; class Mammalia; order Artiodactyla; family Ziphiidae; genus Mesoplodon; species Mesoplodon mirus. The sequence continues at coordinate 752,639 of NW_028295576.1, forward strand.
GGGTCAGGCTATGTGCTGACGCACGTGTCAGTGCCAGCGTACCGGCCAGGTGTAAGCTACGGCTTGGTGGTAAGTTGTAGGGCTGGTGGTGGGTTTCCGCTCCGGGCTAGGGTTAGGGTTAGTGAACGGCAAGGCTTAGGGCACAGGTGAGGGTACGGAAACGTGGGAGGGTCAGGCTACGTGCTGATGAAACGGTGAGTGCTGGCGTACGAGCCAGGAATAGGCTACGGCTTTGGGAAAGGTGTAGGGCTGTTGATGGGTTTCCGTTCCGGGCTAGGGTTAGGGTTAGGGAACGGCAAGCCTTAGGGCACATGTGAGGGTCCGCAAACGTGGGAGGGTCAGGCTACGTGCAGAAGCACAGGTCAGTGCCCGCGTATGGGCCAGGTGTAGGCTACAGCATAGGGTAATGTGTAGGGCTGGTGGTGGGTTTCCGTTCTGGGCTAGGGTTAGGTTTAGGGAATGGCATGTCTTAGGGCCCAGGTGAGGGTACGGAAACCTGGGAGGGTCAAACTCCATGCTGACGCACGGGTCAGTGCGAGCGTACGGGCCAGGTGTAGGCTACGGCATAGAGAAAGGTGTAGGTCTGGTGGTGGGTTTCCGTTCCGGGCGAGGGTTAGGGTTAGGGAACGTCAAGGCTTAAGGCACAGGTGAGCGTACGGTAACATGGGAGGGTCAGGCTACGTGCTGAAGCACAGGTCAGTGCCCGCCTACGGGCCAGGTGTAGGCTATGGCATAGAGTAAGGTGTAGGTATGGTGGTGGGTTTCCGTTCCGGGCTAGGGTTAGGGTTAGTGAATGGCAAGGCTTATGGCACAGGTGAGGGTACGGAAACGTGGGAGGGTCAGGCTACTTGCTGATGAAAGGGTCAGTGCCTGCGTATGAGCCAGGAATAGGCTACGGCGTAGGGAAAAGTGTAGGGCTGGTGGTGGGTTTCCGTTCCGGTCTAGGGTTAGTGTTAGGGAACGGCAAGGCTTAGGGCACAGGTGAGGCTCCGCAAACGTGGGAGGGTCAGGCTTCGTGCGGACGCACGGGTCTGTGCCAGCGTACGGGCCAGGAGTAGGCTACGGCTTGGGGCTAAGGTGTAGGGCTGCTGGTGGTTTTCCGTTCCGGGCTAGGGTTAGGGTTAGGGAACGGCAAGGCTTAGGGCACAGGTGAGGGTACGGAAACGTGGGAGGGTCAGGCTACGTGATGATGCACGGGTCAGTGCCAGCGTACTGGCCAGGAGTAAGCTACGGCTTGGGGGTTAGTTTTAGGGCTGGTGGTGGATTTCCGTTCTTGGCTAGGGTTAGGGTTAGGGAACGGCAAGGCTTAGGGCACAGGTGAGGGTATAGAAATGTGGGAGGGTCAGGCTAAGGGCTGATGAAAGTGTCAGTGCCTGCGTACGAGCCAGGAATATGCTACGGCGTAGGGAAATGTGTAGGGCTGGTGGTGGGTTTCCGTTCCGGGCTAGGGTTAGGGTTACGGAACGGCAAGGCTTAGGGCACGGGTGAGGGTACAGAAACGTGGGAGGGTCAGGCTACTTGCTGATGCTAGGGTTAGTTCCACCGAACGGGCCAGGAGTATGCTACGGCTTGGGGGTAAGGTGTAGGGCTGGTGGTGGGTTTCCGTTCCGGGCTAGTGTTAGGGTTACGGAACGGCAAGGCTTAGGGCACAGGTGAGGGTACGGAAACGTGGGAGGGTCAGGCTACATGCTGACGCAAGCGTCAGTGCCACCGTACAGGCCAGGACTAGGCTACGCCGTACGTTAAGGTGTAGGGCTGGTGGGGGGTTTCGGTTCCGGTCGAGGGTTAGGGTTAGGGAACGGCAAGGATTAGGGCACAGGTGAGGGTCCGCAAACGTGGGAGGGTCAGGCTTCGTGCTGACGCACTGGTCTGTGCCAGCGTATGGGCCAGGAGTAGGCTACAGCTTGGGGGTAAGTTGTAGGGCTGGTGTTGGGTTTCCGTTCCGGGCTACGGTTAGGGTTAGGGAACGGCAAGGCTTAGGGCACAAGTGAGGGTACGGAAACGTGGGAGGGTCAGGCTACGTGATGATGCATGGGTCAGTGCCAGCGTACTGGCCAGGAGTAAGCTACGGCTTGGGTGTTAGTTGTACGGCTGGTGGTGGGTTTCCGTTCCGGGCTAGGGTTAGGGTTAGGGAACGGCAAGGCTTAGGGCACAGGTGAGGGTACGGTAACATGGAAGGGTCAGGCTACGTGCTGAAGCACAGGTCAGTGCCCGCGAACGGGCCAGGTGTAGGCTACGGCATAGGGTAAGGTGTAGGGCTGGTGGTGGGTTTCCGTTCCGGGCTAGGGTTAAGGTTAGGGAACGGCAAGGCTTAGGGCACAGGTGAGGTTACGGAAACGTGGGAGTGTCAGGCTACGTGGTGACGCACGGGTCAGTGCCAGCATATGGGCCAGGAGTAGGCTACGGCGTGCTGGTAAGATGTAGGGCTGGTGGTGGGTTTCTGTTCCGGGCTAGGGTTAGGGTTAGGGAACGTCAAGGCTTAGGGCACAGGTGATGGTATGGAAATGTGGGAGGGTCAGGCTACGTGCTGACGCACGGCTCAGTGCCAGTGTACGGGCCAGGAATAGGCTACGGCGTAGGGTAGAGTGTAGGGCTGGTGGTGGGTTTCTGTTCCGGGCTAGGGTTAGGGTTAGGAAACGGCAAGGCTTAGGGCACAGGTGAGGGTACGGAAACGTGTGAGGGTCAGGATACGTGCTGACGCACGTGTCAGTGCCAGCGTACCGGCCGGGAGCAGGCTACGGCTTGGGGGTAAGGTGTAGGGCTGGTGGTGTGTTTCCGTTCCGGGCTAGGGTTAGGGTTAGTGAACGGCAAGGCTTAGGGCACAGGTGAGGGTACGGAAACGTGGGATGTTCAGGCTACGTGCTGATGAAACGGTGAGTGCCGGCGTACGAGCCAGGAATAGGCTACGGCGTTGGGTAAGGTGTAGGGCTGGTGGTGGGTTTCCGTTCCGGGCTAGGGTTAGGGTTAGGGAATGGCAAGGCTTAGGGCAAAGGTGAGGGTCCGCAAACGTGGGAGGGTCAGGCTATGTGATGAAGCACAGGTCAGTGCCCGCGTATGGGCCAGGTGTAGGCTACGGCATAGGGTAAGGTGTAGGGCTGGTGGTGGGTTTCCGTTCAGGGCTAGGGTTAGTGTTAGGGAATGGCAAGGCTTAGGGCCCAGGTGAGGGTACGAAAACGTGGGAGGGTCAAACTCCATGCTGACGCACGGGTCAGTGCGAGCGTACGGGCGAGGAGTAGGATACCCAGTAGGGAAAGGTTTAGGGATGGTGGTGGGTTTCCGTTCTGTGTTAAGGTTAGGGTTAGGGAACGGCAAGGCTTAGGGCACAGGTGATGGTACGGAAATGTGGGAAGGTCAGGCTACGTGCTGACGCACGAGTCAGTGCCAGCGTACGGGCCAGGAGTAGGCTACAGCGTAGGGTAAGGTTTAGTGCTGGTGGTGGGTTTCCGTTCCGGGCTAGGGTTAGGGTAAGGGAACGGCAAGGCTTAGGGCACAGTTGAGGGTACGGAAACGTGGGAGGGTCAGGCTACGTGCTGACGCATGGGTCAGTGCCAGCGTACGGGCCAGGAGTAGGCTACGGCGTAGGGTAAGGTTTAGTGCTGGTGGTGGTTTTCCGTTCCGGGCTAGGGTTAGGGTTAGGGAACGGCAAGGCTTAGGGCACAGGTGATGGTACGGAAACGTGGGAGGGTCCGGCTACGTGCTGACACACGAGTCAGTGCCAGCGTACGGGCCAGGAGTAGGCTACGGCTTGTGGGTAAGTTTTAGGGCTGGTGGTGGGTTTCCATTCTGGGCTAGGGATAGGGAAAGGGAACGGCAAGGCTTAGAGCACAGGTGAGGGTACGGTAACATGGTAGGGTCAGGCTATGTGCTGAAGCACAGGCTATTTCCCGCGTACTGGCCAGGTATAGGCTACGTCTTAGGGTAAGGTGTAGGGCTGGTGGTGGGTTTCCGTTCCGGGCTAGGGTTAGGTTTAGGGAACGGCAAGGCTTAGGGCACAGGTGAGGTTACTGAAACGTGGGAGGGTCAGGCTACGTGCTGACGCAAGGATCAGTGCCAGGGTATGGGCCAGGAATATGCTACGGCGTAGGGTAGAGTGTAGCGCTGGTGGTTGGATTCTGTTCCGGGCTAGGGTTAGGGTTATGGAACGGCAAATCTTAGGGCACAGGTGAGGGTACGGAAACGTGGGAGGATCAGGGTACGTGCTGACGCACGTGTCAGTGCCAGCGTACCGGCCAGGAGTAGGCTACGGCTTGGGGGTTAGATGTAGGGCTGGTGGCGGGTTTCCATTCAAGGCCAGGGTTATGGTTAGGGCACGGCAAGGCTTAGGGCACAGGTGAGGGTACGGAAACTTGGGAGGGTCAGGCTACATGGTGACGCACGGGTCAGTGCCAGCCTACGGTGCAGGAGTAGGCTATGGTTTGGGCGTTAGATTTAGGGCTGGTGGTGGGTTTCCGTTCCGTACTAGGGTTAGGGTTAGGGAACGGCAAGCCTTAGGTCACAGGTGAGGGTACGGAAATGTGGTAAGGTCAGGCTAAGTGCTGACGCACATGTCAGTGCCTGTGTATGTGCCAGGAGTAGGCGACGGCGTAGGGTAAGGTGTAGAGCTGGTGGTGGGTTTCCGTTGTGGTCTAGGGTTAGGGTTAGGGAACGGCAAGTCTTAGGGCACAGGTGATGGTACGGTAACATGGGAGGGTCAGGCTACGTGCTGAAGCACAGTTCAGTGCCCGTGTACGGGCCAGGTGTAGGCTACGCCATAGGGTTAGGTGTAGGGCTGGTGGTGGGTTTCCTTTCCGGGCTAGGGTTAAGGTTAGGGAACGGCAAGGCTTAGGACACAGCTGAGGTTACGGAAACGTGGGAGGGTCAGGCTACGTGCTGACGCACGTGTCAGTGCCAGCATATGGGCCAGGAGTAGGCTACAGCATGGTGGTAAGTTGTAGGGCTGGTGGTGGGTTTCCGTTCCGGGCTAGGGTTAGGGTTAGTGAACGGCAAGGCTTAGGGCACAGTTGAGGGTACAGAAACGTGGGAGGGTCAGGCTACGTGCTGATGAAAGTGTCAGTGCCTGCGTACGAGCCAGGAACAGGCTACGGCGTAGGGAAAGGTGTAGGGCTGGTGGTGGGATTCCGTTCCGGACTAGGGTTAGGGTTAGGGAACGGCAAGTCTTAGGGCACAGGTGAGGGTCCGCAAACGTGGGAGGGTCAGGCTACGTGGTGAAGCACATGTCAGTGCCTGCGTATGGGCCATGTGTAGGCTACGGCATAGGGTAAGGTGTAGGGCTGGTGGTGGGTTTCCGTTCCGGACTAAGGTTAGTGTTACGGAATGGCAAGGCTTAGGGCTCAGGTGAGGGTACTGAAACGTGGGAGGGTCAAACTACATGCTGACGCACGGGTCAGTGCGAGCGTACGGGCGAGGAGTAGGCTACCAAGTAGGGAAAGGTTTAGGGATGGTGGTGGGTTTCCGTTCCGGGTTAGGGTTTTGGTTAGGGAACGGCAAGTCTTAGGGAACAGGTGAGGGTACGGAAATGTGTGAGGGTCAGGCTACGTGCTGATGCACGGGTCAGTGCCAGCGTATGGGCCAGGAGTAGGCTACGGCGTAGGGTAAGGTTTAGGGCTGCTGGTGGGTTTCCGTTCCTGGCTAGGGTTAGGGTGAGGGAACGGCAAGTCTTAAGGCACAGGTGAGGGTACGGAAACGTGGGAGGGTCAGGCTACGTGCTGACTCAGGGGTCAGTGCTAGCGTATGGTCCAGGAGTAGGCTATGGCGTATGGTAAGGTGTAGGGATTGTGGTGGGTTTCCGTTCCGGGCTAGTGTTAGGGTTAGGGAACGGCAAGTCCTAGGGCACAGGTGAGGGTACGGAAACTTGTGAGGTTCAGGCTACATGCTGAAGCACATGTCAGTGCCAGCGTACGGGCCAGGAATAGGCTACAGCATACGGTAATGTGTAGGGCTGGTGGTGGGATTCCGTTCCGGCTTGGGTTATAGTTAGGGAACGGCAAGGCTTAGGGCACAGGTGAGGGTACAGAAACGTGGGAGGGTCAGGCTTCATGCTGATGCATGTGTCAGTGCCAGCGTACCGGCCAGGAGTAGGCTACGGCGTAGGGTAATGTGTAGGGCTGTTTCCCATTCGGCCTACAGTTAGGGTTAGGGAATGGCAAAGCGTAGGGCACAGGTGAGGGTATGGAAACGTGGGAGGTTCAGGCTCACGCACGTGTCAGTGCCAGCGTAAGGGCCAGCAGTAGGCTTCAGCTTGGGGGTAAAGTTTAGGGCTGGTGGTGAGTTTCCGTTACGGGCTAGGGTTAGGATTAGGGAACTGCAAGGCTTAGGGCACAGGTGAGGGTACGGAAACGTGGGAGGGTCAGGCTACGTGATGACGCACGGGTCAGTGCCAGCGTACGGGCCAGGAGTAGGCTATGGCATACGGTAAGGTGTAGGGCTGGTGTTGGGTTTCCGTTCCGGGCTAGGGTTATGGTTAGGGAACAGCAAGGCTTAGGGCACAGGTGAGGGTACGAAACGTGGGAGGGTCAGGCTTCGTGCTGACGCAAAGGTCAGTGTCACCGTATGGACCAGGAGTAGGCTACGGCGTACGGTAAGGTTTAGGGCTGGTGGTGGGTTTCCATTTTGGGCTAGGGTTAGGGTTAGGGAACGGTAAGGCTTAGGGCACGGTGAGGGTACAGAAATGTTGGAGGGTCAGGCTACGTGCTGACGCACAGGTCAGTGCCAGCGTACGGGCCAGGAGTAGGCTATGTCGTAGGGGAAGGTTTAGGGCTGGTGGTGGGTTTCCATTCCGGGCTAGGGTTAGGGTTAGGGAACGGCAAGGCTTAGGGCACAGGTGAGGGTACAGAAACGTGTGAGGGTCAGGGTACGTGTTGACGCACGGTTCAGTGCCAGCGTACGGGCCAGGAGTAGGCTATGGCGTAGGGTAAGGTGTAAGGCTGGTGGTGGGTTTCCGTTCCGGGTTAGGGTTAGGGTGAGGGAACACCAAGGCTTAGGGCACAGGTGAGTGTACGGAAACGTGGGATGGTCAGGCAACGTGCTGACGCATGGGTCAGTGCCAGCATACAGGCCAGGTGTAGGCTACGGCGTAGGGTAAAGTGAAGGGCTGATGGTGGGTTTCCATTCCGGGCTAGGGTTAGGGTGAGGAAACGGCAAGGCTTAAGGCACAGGTGAGGGTAAAGAAACTTGGGAGGGTCAGGCTACGTGCTGACGCACGTGTCAGTGCAAGCGTACCGGCCAGGAGTAGGCTACAGCTTGGGGTTTAGCTGCAGGGCTGCTGGTTGGTTTCCATTCAGGGCTAGGGTTAGGGTTAGGGAACGGCAAGGTTTAGGGCACAGGTGAGGGTACGGCAATGTGGCAGGGTCAGGATATGTTCTGACGCACGGGTCAGTGCCAGCGTATGGACCAGGAGTAGGCTGCATTTTGGGGGTAAGGTGTAGGGCTGGTGGTGGGTTTCCGTTCCAGGCTAGGGTTAGTGTTAGGGAACAGCAAGGCTTAGGGCACAGGTGAGGGTACGGAAACTTGGGAGGGTCAGGCTACGTGCTGACGCACGGGTCAGTGCCAGCGTACAGGCCAGGAGTAGGCTACGGTGTAGGGTAAGGTTTAGGGCTGCTGGTGGGTTTCCGTTCTTGGCTAGGGTTAGGGTGAGGGAACGGCAAGTGTTAGGGCACAGGTGAGGGTACGGAAACGTGTGAGGGTCAGTCTACGTTCTGACTCCCGGGTCAGTGCCAGCGTACGGGCCAGGAGTAGGCTACGGCGTAGGGTATAGTGTAGGGCTGGTGGTGGGTTTCTGTTCCGGACTAAGGTTAGGGTTAGGGAACGGCAAGGCTTAGGGCACAGGTGAGGGTACGGAAACGTGTGAGGGTCAGGCTACATGCTGACGCACGTGTCAGTGCCAGCGTTCCGGCCAGGAGTAGGCTACGGCTTGGGGGTAAGTTGTAGGGGTGGTGGTGGGTTTCCGTTCCTGGCTAGGGTTAGGGTTAGTGAACGGCAATGCTTAGGGCACAGGTGAGGGTACGGAAACTTTGGAGGGTCAGGCTACGTGCCAATGAAAGGGTCAGTGCCTGCGTACGATCCAGGAATAGGCTACGGCGTAGGGAAAGGTGTAGGGCTGGTGGTGGGTTTCCGTTCTGGGCTGGGGTTAGGGTTAGGGAACGGCAAGGCTTAGGGCACAGGTGAGGGTACGGAAACGTGAGAGGGTCAGGCTACATGCTGACGCACGGGTCAGTGCCAGCGTACGGGCCAGGAGTAGGCTACGGTGTAGCGTATGGTATAGGGCTGGTGGTGGGTTTCCGTTCCGGGCTAGGGTTAGGGTTAGGGAACGGCAAGGCTTAGGGCACAGGTGAGGGTACGGAAACGTGGGAGGGTCAGGCTACGTGCTGAGGCACGGGTCAGTGCCAGTGTACGGGCCAGGAGTAGGCTACGGCTTGTGGGTAAGGTTTAGGGCTGGTGGTGGGTTTCCGTTCCGGGCTAGGTTTAGAGTTAGGGAACGGCAAGGTTTAGGGCACAGGTGAGGGTACGGTAACAAGGGAGGGTCAGGCTACATGCTGAAGCACAGGTCAGTGCCCGCGTACGGTCCAGGTGTTGGCTACGGCATAGGGTAAGGTGTATGGCTGGTGGTGTGTTCCCGTTCCAGGCTAGGGTTAGGATTAGGGAACGGCAAGTCTTAGGGCACAGGTGAGGTTACGGAATCGTGGAGGGTCAGGCTACGTGCTGACGCACGTGTCAGTGCCAGCATATGGGCCAGGAGCAGGCTACGGCGTGGTGGTAAGGTATAGGGCTGGTGGTGGGTCTCTGTTCCGGGCTAGGTGTAGGGTTAGGGAACGTCAAGGCTTAGGGCACAGGTGAGGATACGGAAACGTGGGAGGGTCAGGCTACGTGCTGACGCATGGGTCAGTGCCAGCGTACGGGCCAGTAAAGGCTACGGCGTAGGGTAGAGTTTAGGGCTGGTGGTGGGTTTCTGTTCTGGGTTAGGGTTAGGGTTAGGGAATGGCAAGGCTTAGGGCACAGGTGAGGGTACGGAAACGTGTGAGGGTCAGGCTACGTGCTGACTCACGTGTCAGTGCCAGCATACCGGCCAGGTGTAGGCTAAGGCTTCGGGGTTAGGTGTAGGGCTGATGGTGGGTTTCCATTCCGGGCTAGGGTTAGGGTTAGGGAACGTTAAGGCTTAGGGCACAGGTGAGGGTACGGAAACGTGGGAGGGTCAGGCTACGTGCTGCCGCATGGTTCAGTGCCAGCGTATAGGCCAGCAGTAGGCTATGGCTTGGGAGTTAGGTGTAGGGCTTGTGGTGGGGTTCCATTTCGGGCTAGCGTTAGGGTTAGGGAACGGCAAGGCTTAGGGAACAAGTGAGGGTACGGAAACGTGGGAGGGTCAGGCT